>NW_027210887.1:0-262500 GCF_029030835.1 Brachyistius frenatus
AACGTCAAGCTATAGTATGACCTTTTTTTTCACGCAAAAAATCACCAAAAGTCATACGTTGACGTTTTTTTTCGGCCAAAAAAATGGAAAATGCTTGAGACTACAGTATGTCGTCATGCTGTAGTATGCCATATTAAATGCCAGATTAAGAATGCCATATTATGTACTCGCGCACATATTCTGTCATTCTTAATCTGAAATTCATAATCTCACATGCATAATCTGGCATTCTTAATCTCACGTACATAAACTGGCATTGTTAATCTGATGTACATAATCTCACATGCATAATATGGCATTCTTAATCTGGCATTCTTAATCTGATGTACATAAAGTGGTGTTGTTAATCTCATGTACATAATCTGCCATACATAATCTGTCGTTCTTAATCTCACGTGCATAATCTGGCGTTCTTAATCTCGTGCACATAATCTGTCATTCTTAATCTGATGTTCATTATCTCATGCATAATCCCGCGTTCTTAATCGGGCATTCTTAATCTCATGTATATAAACTGGCATTGTTAATGTCATGTCCATAATCTGTCATTCTTAATCTCGCGCTCATAATGTGTCATTCTTAATCTGATGTTCATAATCTCACATGCATAATCTGGCATTCTTCATCTCATGTGCATAATCTCTCATTCTTAATCTCACACGCATAATCTGTCAGTCTTAATCTGATGTTCATAATCTCATGCATAATCTGGCATTCTTAATCTTGTGCATAACCTGGCATTGTTAATCTCATGTGCATAATCTGGCGTTATTAATCTTGTGCACATAATCTGTCATTCTTAATCTGATGTTCATTATCTCATGCATAATCCCGCGCTCTTAATCGGGCATTCTTAATCTCATGTATATAAACTGGCATTGTTAATGTCATGTCCATAATCTGTCATTCTTAATCTCGCGCTCATAATGTGTCATTTTTAATCTGATGTTCATAATCTCACATGCATAATCTGGCATTCTTCATCTCATGTGCATAATCTGTCATTCTTAATCTCACACGCATAATTTGTCAGTCTTAATCTGATGTTCATAATCTCATGCATAATCTGGCATTCTTAATCTCGTGCATAACCTGGCATTGTTAATCTCATGTGCATAATCTGGCGTTATTATTCTTGTGCACATAATCGGTCATTCTTAATCTGATGTTCATTATCTCATGCATAATCCCGCGCTCTTAATCGGGCATTCTTAATCTCATGTATATAAACTGGCATTGTTAATGTCATGTCCATAATCTGTCATTCTTAATCTCATGTATATAAACTGGCATTGTTAATGTCATGTCCATAATCTGTCATTCTTAATCTCGCGCTCATTTTGTGTCATTCTTAATCTGATGTTCATAATCTCACATGCATAATCTGGCATTCTTCATCTCATGTGCATAATCTCTCATTCTTAATCTCACACGCATAATCTGTCAGTCTTAAACTGATGTTCATAATCTCATGCATAATCTGGCATTCTTAATCTTGTGCATAACCTGGCATTGTTAATCTCATGTGCATAATCTGGCGTTATTAATCTTGTGCACATAATCTGTCATTCTTAATCTGATGTTCATTATCTCATGCATAATCCCGCGTTCTTAATCGGGCATTCTTAATCTCATGTATATAAACTGGCATTGTTAATGTCATGTCCATAATCTGTCATTCTTAATCTCGCGCTCATAATGTGTCATTCTTAATCTGATGTTCATAATCTCACATGCATAATCTGGCATTCTTCATTTCATGTGCATAATCTCTCATTCTTAATCTCACACGCATAATCTGTCAGTCTTAATCTGATGTTCATAATCTCATGCATAATCTGGCATTCTTTATCTCGTGCATAACCTTGCATTGTTAATCTCATGTGCATAATCTGGCGTTATTAATCTTGTGCACATAATCTGTCATTCTTAATCTGATGTTCATTATCTCATGCATAATCCTGTGTTCTTAATCGGGCATTCTTAATCTCATGTATATAAACTGGCATTGTTAATGTCATGTCCATAATCTGTCATTCTTAATCTCGCGCTCATAATGTGTCATTCTTAATCTGATGTTCATAATCTCACATGCATAATCTGGCATTCTTCATCTCATGTGCATAATCTCTCATTCTTAATCTCACACGCATAATCTGTCAGTCTTAATCTGATGTTCATAATCTCATGCATAATCTGGCATTCTTAATCTCGTGCATAACCTGGCATTGTTAATCTCATGTGCATAATCTGGCGTTATTAATCTTGTGCACATAATCTGTCATTCTTAATCTGATGTTCATTATCTCATGTATAATCCTGCGTTCTTAATCGGGCATTCTTAATCTCATGTATATAAACTGGCATTGTTAATGTCATGTCCATAATCTGTCATTCTTAATCTCGCGCTCATAATGTGTCATTCTTAATCTGATGTTCATAATCTCACATGCATAATCTGGCATTCTTCATCTCATGTGCATAATCTCTCATTCTTAATCTCACACGCATAATTTGTCAGTCTTAATCTGATGTTCATAATCTCATGATCTCATAATCTCAGCAGTACTAACCACTGTACCACTGTTCCTGATTTAAAAAATTGAGTTTTTTTTTTTAATTGTTTTATTTGACGACATAAAACTGTTTTTTAAATATTTTGGCTGAAAAATTAGTCATGCTCTCGTATGACATTTTCTTCATATTTTAGATGACTTACGTAATTTTTAGATGAATACGTAAATGTCTTGAGCTGGACTTGAACCCATGACCTTCTCAATAGAAGGCTGCATCATTAACCACTGTACCACTGTACCTGTGACAGTATACAAGATGTTTTTTTTTTCAGTTTTATTTGACAACATGCCTTTGCGCGACTATAAATTCACATGAATAAAAAAATGTCATATGTAAACGTCGTATGACTTTTTTGTGATTTTTTTTGGACGAATAAAATGTCATACTATAGCATGACGTTTTGAACGATATACTATGATATGACTTATTATTCATATTTTAGACGACAAACTAAAGTCTTAAGTACTTTTAATTTTTTTGGCCGAATAAAAACAAAAACAAAACACTACGGCATGACTTATTCTTCATATTTTATACGACGTACTAAAGTCTTAAGTATTTAAAAAAAAAATTGGCCGAAAAAAAATGTCATGCAATAGTATGACTTTTTTCTCATATTTCGGATGACATGCAATAGTATGCCTTTTTGTTAAATTGCCAAGCATGTGTCCAGTTGGGATCTAATCAATGACCATCTCAATGAAAGGCAACAACGCTAACCACTGGTTAAGTCATTTGGCCACGTCCATGCGCAAAACATCAGATGCATGGTCTCACCACACCGGATGTATGTGCCACGTTTTGTGAGGTTTCAAGCATCCTTTGACCTTTAACATAAACTTCCTGTGTCATGGCGAAACATCAAACTTTGCCGCATTGCCACGGTGACGCCCTTCGACAAAGTCACACAAACTTCTTAATATATCATCATCAACATGTTAAGGCTATTCTGACACGAATTTTGGTTCATGTGATCAACCAGCTCAACGAAGTATGTGAAAGTATGAAATGTTTCATTTCCAGTTGCCTCCAGGGGGCGCTATGACTATGAGAGAATATTACCATACAGATGTCTTCAGGGCTGGACAGTTATCATACATGTAAAGTTTGGAGAAGGTCGGTCCATGTATATAAGATTTATAGGAATTTATAGTTTCATGGTGAGAGGCTCAAAATGGCTGCCACGCCACGGGCACACCGATCGACGAAAATATATATATATTTTTTTTTAACAACTTTCAATCCCGAAGGTGTGAAGACTGTACTGACAACAATTTAAATTTCTGAAAAATTCTGTAGGAGGAGTTTGTTAAAGTACAACATGTGTGAATCGCCAAAAATGGCGACTATATTCAAAATGGCTGACTTCATGTTAAGTTTAGGTCTTTGTGCCAAGATACTTTGCTTTAGATGTAGGTACGGTCTACATGTAGGTACGGTCTACAGGTAGGTACGGTCTACACGTAGGTACGTTCTACAGGTAGGTACGTTCTACAGTTAGGTACGGTCTACAGGTCTACACGTAGGTACGTTCTACAGGTAGGTACGTTCTACAGTTAGGTACGGTCTACAGGTCTACACCTAGGTACGTCCTACAGGTAGGTACGGTCTACACGTAGGTACGTTCTACAGGTAGGTACGTTCTACAGTTAGGTACGGTCTACAGGTCTACACGTAGGTACGTTCTACAGGTAGGTACGGTCTACACGTAGGTACGTTCTACACGTAGGTACGTTCTACATGTAGGTACGGTCTACACGTAGGTACGTTCTACAGGCAGGTACGTTCTACAGGTAGGTACGGTCTACACGTAGGTACGGTCTACACGTAGGTACGTTCTACAGGTAGGTACGGTCTACACGTAGGTACGGTCTACACGTAGGTACGTTCTACAGGTAGGTACGGTCTACACGTAGGTACGGTCTACATGTAGTTATGTTCTACAGGTAGGTACGGTCTACACGTAGGTACGTTCTACAGGTAGGTACGGTCTACACGTAGGTACGGTCTACACGTAGGTACGGTCTACATGTAGGTACGGTCTACACGTAGGTACGTTCTACAGGTAGGTACGGTCTACACGTAGGTACGTTCTTCAGGCAGGTACGTTCTACATGTAGGTACGTTCTACACGTAGGTACGGTCTACACGTAGGTACGGTCTACACGGAGGTACGTTCTACATGGAGGTACGGTCTACACGTAGGTACGGTCTACAGGCAGGTACGTTCTACAGGTCTACACATAGGTACGTTCTACACGTAGGTACGGTCTACAGGCAGGTACGTTCTACACGTAGGTACGTTCTACACGTAGGTACGTTCTACATGTAGGTACGGTCTACACGTAGGTACGGTCTACACGGAGGTACGTTCTACATGGAGGTACGGTCTACACGTAGGTACGGTCTACAGGTCTACACGTAGGTACGTTCTACATGTAGGTACGTTCTACAGGTCTACACGTAGGTACGTTCTACATGTAGGTACGGTCTACACGTAGGTACGTTCTACATGGAGGTACGGTCTACACGTAGGTACGTTCTACACGTAGGTACGTTCTACATGTAGGTACGTTCTACACGTAGGTACGTTCTACATGGAGGTACGGTCTACACGTAGGTACGTTCTACATGGAGGTACGGTCTACACGTAGGTACGGTCTACACGTAGGTACGTTCTACATGGAGGTACGGTCTACACGTAGGTACGGTCTACACGTAGGTACGTTCTACATGGAGGTACGGTCTACACGTAGGTACGTTCTACATGGAGGTACGGTCTACACGTAGGTACGGTCTACAGGCAGGTACGTTCTACAGGTCTACACGTAGGTACGTTCTACATGGAGGTACGGTCTACATGTCCACCGAAGGTCGTACATGCAGGTGAAACTAGGTGCTGGGGTTTCAGTTTCGGGGGGGCTAGTGAGCAATTTGGCCACGCCCACTCACGAAACCACTACAATACGTCGATTTTCGCCGCGACTGACGTGAGTTACAAGTGTCATGCGTGTTTAAGTACGTTAAAGCCACCACACACACACACACACACACACACACACACACACACACACACACACACACACACACACAAAAAGCGATTAAGCTTAATGAACAAGAATAACAGGGAAGAAGAATTCCTTGAATCGTTATTCTACGAGGTGTCATGCCGTGTCCTGTCGACAGAGGGCGATGTCGGATCTGGACTGAGCGCCGGCGGCCGGCTGGTTGTCTTCCCGGAGCTCGTTGACTGTGAGCAGGACTGAAGGGCTGGATGTGTTTCAGGATCCGGAGACTCTTTTCTGAACGATTATTAAACTCTGTCACTCAAGTTCTGTTGTTGCGCAATCCACGAAAACTGACCTCCAAAATGTCTTTCCAGTATCCGCAGGCTTACCGCGACGATGCAGTTGTAAGTAAATGTAGCTTGCTAACTAGCCTAGCGGATGCTTAATCATCACGAGCTTCATTCATAGAAATGAGCGTTCGCTTTGTTAGCATGCTAGTTAGCCTAGCTCAGACCGGCTGTTGACAAATGAATCTTCAAAGTGCTTTAACTCCCATTTTAATCTCACAATCTAACAGTTCGGGTGCTATTTGAGTGCTAACCAGCCTGGACCTGCCATCTTGGCACCCCGATTCTGTTTTGCTGTTTTGCCACACCTAGTTGAACACCTGTCACTCATGTCTCGCCTGTCACTCATGTCTCACCTGTCACAGCTGGATGACTACCAGGGCTGTAAAGTCCCGGATCCGTACAGCTGGCTGGAGGACCCTGACAGTGAGAAGACGCAGGTAAACTCATCATCACTGAAATCAGCGACACGTTATTCAGATGAAACATTACTGAGTTTAATTATTTACAGTTTAATTATTTAGAGTTTACACAAGTCCAGTTTGTGTTACTAGTTACCAGATTTAAGTAAATAGCATCAGGCTACACATATATATATATATATATGTATATATATACATATACATATATATATATATATATATATATATATATATATATATATATATATATATATATGTGTATATGTACATACAGTGGGTACGGAAAGTATTCAGACCCCTTTACATTTTTCACTCTTTGTTTCATTGCAGCCATTTGCTGAAATCAAAAAAGTTCATTTTATTTCTCATTAATGTACACTCAGCACCCCATCTTGACAGAAAAAAACAGAAATGTAGAAATTTGTGCAAATTTATTAAAAAAGAAAAACTGAAATATCACATGGTCATAAGTATTCAGACCCTTTGCTGTGACACTCATATTTAACTCACATGCTGTCCATTTCTTCTGATCCTCCTTGAGATGGTTCTACTCCTTCATTGGAGTCCAGCTGTGTTTAATTAAACTGATTGGCCTTGATTAGGAAAGGCACACACCTGTCTATATAAGACCTTACAGCTCACAGTGCATGTCAGAGCAAATGAGAATCATGAGGTCGAAGGAACTGTCCAAGGAGCTCAGAGACAGAGTTGTGGCAAGGCACAGATCTGGCCAAGGTTACAACATAATGTCTGCAGCACTCAAGGTTCCTAAGAGCACAGTGGCCTCCATAATCCTTAAATGGAAGAAGTTTGGGACGACCAGAACTCTTCCTAGACCTGGCCGTCCAGCCAAACTGAGCAATCGTGGGAGAAGAGCCTTGGTGAGAGAGGTAAAGAAGAACCCAAAGATCACTGTGGCTGAGCTCCAGAGATGCAGTAGGGAGATGGGAGAAAGTTCCACAAAGTCAACTATCACTGCAGCCCTCCACCAGTCGGGGCTTTATGGCAGAGTGGCCCGACGGAAGCCTCTCCTCAGTGCAAGACATATGAAAGCCCGCATAGAGTTTGACAAAAAACACATGAAGGACTCCCAGACTATGAGAAATAAGATTCTCTGGTCTGATGAGACCAAGATTGAACTTGTTGGCGTTAATTCTAAGCGGTATGTGTGGAGAAAACCAGGCACTGCTCATCACCTGCCCAATACAATCCCAACAGTGAAACATGGTGGTGGCAGCATCATGCTATGGGGGTGTTTTTCAGCTGCAGGGACAGGATGACCGGTTGCAATTGAAGGAAAGATGAATGCGGCCAAATACAGAGATATCCTGGAAGAAAACCTCTTCCAGAGTGCTCTGGACCTCAGACTGGGCCGAAGGTTCACCTTCCAACAAGACAACGACCCGAAGCACACAGCTAAAATAACAAAGGAGTGGCTTCAGAACAACTCTGTGACCATCCTTGACTGGCCCAGCCAGAGCCCTGACCTAAACCCAATTGAGCATCTCTGGAGAGACCTGAAAATGGCTGTCCACCAACGTTCACCATCCAACCTGACGGAACTGGAGAGGATCTGCAAGGAAGAATGGCAGAGGATCCCCAAATCCAGGTGTGAAAAGCTTGTTGCATCATTCCCAAGAAGACTCATGGCTGTACGAGCTCAAAAGGGTGTTTCTACTCAATACTGAGCAAAGGGTCTGAATACTTATGACCATGTGATATTTCAGGTTTTCTTTTTTAATAAATTTGCACAAATTTCTACATTTCTGTTTTTTTCTGTCAAGATGGGGTGCTGAGTGTACATTCATGAGAAATAAAATGAACTTTTTTTGATTTTAGCAAATGGCTGCAATGAAACAAAGAGTGCAAAATTTAAAGGGGTCTGAATACTTTCCGTACCCACTGTATATAGTACAGCCTGATATATATATATATAATGTTGCTGAGTAAAACCCGGAGCTTTGACTTGTCTGGATTTGAGAAGCACCTTTTTCAGTTTTGCTGAGCAAACGAATACAGACACATTAGTGTATCTGCTTCCTGAAATCGCCAACAGTGATGATAATACACTGATGTGTACTACGTCTTCTTCCACCAGGCCTTCGTCAGCGCTCAGAACCAGCTGACGTTGCCGTTTTTAGAGCACTGTGAGGTACGAGACCTGTTCAAGGAGCGCATGACTGAGTTGTACGACTATCCCAAGTACAGCTGTCCCTTCAAGAGGGGAAGTAGGTGAGTCAAACTCCAACAGAAGTTTTAGCAACATGTCTCGTTTAGTTTTGAACGACGTAGGCAAAGTCATCAAATCTGTAATTTCTCCCTTTATTTGCAGGTACTTTCACTTCTACAACACAGGCCTGCAGAACCAGAGTGTGATGTACGTGCAGGAGAGTCTCGATGCCGAGCCCACGGTCTTCTTAGACCCAAACACATTCTCTGATGACGGGACAGTAGCCCTGCGAGGTATCAACAAAGGCTGAAAGCAAACTACTACTGCATTTTATTTCACCTTTTTTATTTTTTATCATTATTCTTTGGAACAGCTTTTCTGGAAATTTACCCTATTCCCTTTTAATAGCAATAATTATATTTGTTTTGAAATTGCCTTGGGGGAATTATATTTTCAGTAAGATTTTCATTGTAATGCCTTTGCTGAAGACACAGAGACAGATTGTCTGAGTAGTTATTTGAGATCGTAATAATGACAACATTTTAAACATTCAGGCCTGCAAATAACCTGCAATTTATTGTGTCTATACTCATAGCTAAATAAAGATTGTTAACTTCTTCTATTGTCTATGTTAATGTTCTGTTCTTGTTCCTCTTATTCTTCCAAGGCTATGCATTCTCTGAGGACGGGGAGTATCTGGCGTATGGCACCAGTGCCAGTGGGTCCGACTGGGTGGAGATCCGCTTCCTGCGGGTTGATGGTGCCGTGCCTCTGGAGGACCGCCTGGAGCGCGTCAAGTTTAGTTGCATGTCCTGGACTCATGATGGGAAGGGCCTCTTCTACAACTCCTACCCAGACCAGGAGGGCAAAAGTGACGGTAAGACAGTGTTGGACTGGATTCAGACATTCTCAAATACTAAATCTTGATTTAGTTGTCATTGATATCCCTCAGAGTATAAAACAGTTGTTTGCTATTTGGTTAATCTCCCTTTGAAATTAAGAATAAAATAAGAAATTGGCACCGAAAAAACATTTGAGACAAAAGATCAAATAGATCCTCCTATTTTTGTTTTTTGTTTAGTGCGATAGATTTTCATCATTGTCGTCCTCTGCTGTTATATCGGCAGTCCACACCCACCTTCATTATCTCCTTACCTTCCTCATCTGACAAAATATTTTCACAGTCACCCCTGGGGGACAGTGATGAACCGAAAATGTGTTTTCTCTGTCAGGCACCGAGACCTCCACCAACCTGCATCAGAAGCTGTACTTTCATGTTTTGGGGACTCCGCAGTCTGAGGACGTCCTCTGCGCTGAGTTTCCTGACCACCCCAAATGGATGAGTGGGGCTGAGGTACGCCTGAAGTGTTTGTTTTTTTCTTTCTTGCTTCTTAAATAAATGACTTAAGCAGAGTGCACGTGTTAATTCATATGGAGGTTTGGTTTAGTAATTGCATTTGTTATTGCAGGTATCAGATGATGGGCGCTACGTGCTGCTGTCCATCAGAGAAGGTTGTGACCCTGTCAACAGACTGTGGTACTGTGACCTCCAGACTACTCCTCGAGGTATTGCAGGTGTGTTTCTCTTGGTTTTTTTGTTTCTTGTGTTGTGTTCACACTGTTTTTTTTGGTGGGTTTTTTTTTCCAATCAACATTTTAAGTTATTATTTAGCGTCACTCAGTAAGTCTTTTATGACTTTGTTTTGGAAAATCACCGTTCTACTTTCAGCTGTATCGACCCGTTATGAAATTACTGTCTCAGTTTATGGCCACGAAGAAGGGAATTAATTCCCATCTTGTGATGCATCAACTGCAGATCTCTGTTTTTGCTTCTAATCGTGCGTGCTCAGCCCTTTTAGATTTTTGAAATGAGATACTCATCGTCTTTGTTTAGGACTTTTGCCATGGGTGAAGTTAATCGACAACTTTGACGCCGAGTACGAATATGTGACCAACGAGGACACGCTGTTCACTTTCAAGACCAACCTAGATGCCCCACGTTACAGACTCATCAACATTGACTTTGCCTCTTCCGATCAGAGCAACTGGAAGGAGCTCATCCCTCAACACGACAAGGACGTTATTGGTGAGCTGCTGCAACACTCGTGTGACATGGATTGTCAAAATATTTGGATTCTTATCGTCGCACAAGATACAGATTTAAACCTCCTCCCTGCTGTATTTTCTTTGCCCCATCTTCTCTGCAGTTTTCGCCACCTGTACATACTCCAGCTATCTGTTTGTGTGTTTCCTCCATGACGTGAAGAATGTGTTGAAAATGTACCGTCTGAGCTCCGGGGAGGAGCTGAGGACCTTCCCTCTTGATGTTGGCTCTGTAGTCGGCTTCACGGGACGAAAGAGGGACTCTGAGATCTTCTACTATTTCACCTCTTTTCTATCCCCAGGTACCAAATCGCTACAATGTAGTTTAATTAATGAGCATATCTGTTCAATTTGTCAGAGATGTCATTTAAGTTTACTATTTGTTGGACAATTAAAGAATTTCGACATGAAGTACTGCTAAAGTAAAAACTTTGGGGTCAAAGCTGAATGAAAAACTAGTCACAACTCTTCTAAAGCTGTGGGATTAAGAGTGCTTCAAAACTGACAGTATTACATCCTGCTGTGGTGCTCAGTCCAGTTGTTTGAAATTTGGGTTTTTACATCATACGTCCACATTTAAATGAGACCTTTTAAAGAATTAAGGAAACCACAAATTATCCAAATGAGTTAGAAATGAAATCTTGGTTTTCTTTCTTCCACGTAGCCATCATTTACCACTGTGACCTCACCAAGGAGCCACTGCAGCCCCACATCTTTAGAGAGGTCACCGTCAAAGGCTTCAACCCTGCCGACTACCAGACCACCCAGGTAAAGAGCTAAAAATGGGATTTCCTCTGTTTGATATTTGTTGTCAAAATTTAACTGATGAATTATTTTCTAAACAAATCCCCCAATTTCAGCGAATGATCAATAATGAAGATAAATGTTGGTTGCTGTACTACAATGATGGAGTAATACTACCTTCTGCTTGATTTGCATCAAAAGAAAAATGAAAACGATTGGATGAAAGAACTTTTACAACAAATGAGTACAATGTCAACTAAAACTATTCAGGTTAAAACTAGATGTTGACGCAGGGGCCTTCTGAAAGACTGCCGCCAGAGGACACGTCACTGATATTCTACTTCAGTGGGGCAAATTTCAGACAATTTTGCAATAAATCAAATTACCTTGCAACCTAGATAACATAAAATAAACTTGGCCCCTGGGCAGCTGCTCACTTTGACGTTGATAATCCAGCCTCGGACGAGCAGTGGGCCACATTCAGCAAGACGTATCACTGCTTCTGGATGTCGGATTTATTGTTATGTTTCTACTAAAGGCAGTGACCCCCACAAATAACATTTAGAAATGTAAAGATATGCAAGGTGCTGAGGATAGGATTTTATGAGAGCTCCTTTGTCCTGTCCTGTCTTCTGACTCAGACACAAAGGCAGATAAAGGTGAAGCCTTATTGTCCCTGACCAGTTCATAATGCACATTTCATAATGCACAGACTGTGTTTTCTCTCACAGTTTGCCTCTCTCTGTTCTGTCAGATCTTCTATCCCTCCAAGGATGGCACTCAAATACCCATGTTCATTGTTCACAAGAAGGGCATCAAGTTGGACGGCTCTCATCCAGGTTTTCTGTACGGCTACGGGGGCTTTAACATCTCAATCACACCGAGCTACAGCGTCTCCCGACTCATCTTTGTCAGACATCTGGGGGGAGTTCTGGCTGTTGCCAACATCAGAGGAGGAGGAGAGTACGGGGAGACCTGGCACAAAGGTGGGAGGCTTTAGATTCACAATTACAGACATTGAGCATGCAAACAAACGTCCATCACAAGGGAATGTCCTATGGGCTTTTGTCATGTAAAAAAAGCAAACTGTGCAGTAGGATAAACGAACTTCATCCTTGTTGCTGCAGCAGGTTTTTTTTAGGTTTTTTTAGCTGTTTCAGTCACTGCTCGAGTATTTAGCAGCCACTGTGTAGGTTTTACTATTAACTGGTAAAGACTGGTTGAAGCCTAAATTTGTCAAATCTTACTCATCCTGCTCCACTCTGAATTTCTACTTCTCTGGGATGTTTAACCTCCATTATACAAAACAATGTACTACTTTCAGTTTAACATTGTTTTCAAATTCTTCTGCTGAAAGTTAAGTGTCTCAGACGGGTAAACCTATAAACAAGACGTGTGACAGCACAACTAGTTTGAAGGGCAACTTCCGGAAGTACGATTTGGAAAATTAAAGCCTGCATTGCATATAAACTGTCGGGATTCAGAAAGTTGCCGACTGGAGGACTCTGGGAAGTTTCTCGTCAATAATCTTTAATCTGAGCTGGTCGTACGGGAGGAGTGATGGATGTTCGATGTGTATTTTAAGTAATAACATTACTAAGTCCTCATTTACATCCTTTTTATTGTTTTCCTCAGCTGGCATGTTGGCGAACAAGCAGAACTGCTTCACAGACTTCCAGTGTGCAGCTGAATATCTCGTCAAGGAGGGGTACACTTCTCCTTCCAAACTCACCATAAACGGAGGCTCCAACGGTGGACTGCTTGTAGGTATGTGTGCTCCTCCTAAACAACAACATATCATAGCATCTTTTTTTTTTTTTTTTTTTTTAATAAAGCCTCAAACTATGTTCGTCGCCTGAGCTCACGAGCTGTTTCCTCCCTCAGCGGCCTGTGTGAACCAGCGGCCCGAGCTGTTCGGCTGCGCTGTAGCTCAGGTTGGCGTCATGGACATGCTGAAGTTCCACAAGTTCACCATCGGCCACGCCTGGACTACAGACTTTGGCTGTTCAGAAGTCAAAGAGCAGTTTGAGTGGCTCATCAAGTATGTGCATGGTGTGTCTGTGTGGTGATGGGGAATGGGGTTTTTTTTTTTATTAGTTTTTTTTAATGTTCATCTCTGGATTGACATTCATTTTTGTGTCAATCTGAAACGAGTTGCTGATTCTAATTGTTATCAGGATCTTCACTGCTGGAGAGAATCATCATAACATGGCTTATTGGACTCACTCCACCCAAGCCTCCAGCAGTTATCCATGTTGAAGTGATTATTTGCTGTAAATAGGGGCTATGACTAAACTGTGACTGATGACCTGAGGCAGGAAGAAGTTCACAACTAATATTACCCACACATTAATATTATTATACAAATAATACAAATAAACTTTCAACAAACAGCTTTCATACAAGAGCAGAAGAACTCAGTGCTTTACAGCAACAAATACTTCTTTAAATTACACTGGAATTTATTTGAACTCAAATAGTAATATATGCTGAGGATGCAATAATAATTTTTTTAAACAAAAAAATACAACACAATGATTGAATTTTCCTCTTTTCTGTTACGATAGTAAATTTAATCTTTTCGATTTTGAACTGTTTGTACAAAAAAAGAAACTTGAAGACGTCACTTTGGACTGTGGGAAGTCATATTTGGCATTTGAATTACTTTCTGACATTTGAGAGAGGCATCAGCTGTGGATTGAATCAGACAATTAATCAATATTGAAAGTACCCTGACAAACATAGATTATGTCTCATTTCCCACTGCTCCTCCCTCTTAGATATTCCCCGCTCCATAACATCCGTATCCCAGAGGGAAACGGGATCCAGTACCCTGCGGTGCTCCTTCTGACGGGGGACCATGACGACCGGGTAGTGCCTCTCCACTCCCTCAAATACATCGCCACCCTGCAGCACATTGTGGGCCACAGCGGCAAGCAGACAAATCCCCTGTTCATCCTTGTGGACACAAAGTCGGGCCACGGTGCCGGCAAGCCCACCAGCAAGGTCATCCAGGAGGTAGCTGACACGTACGCCTTCATCGCTCGCTGTCTCAACATCTCCTGGGTCAAATAACCGGCAGCTCCCGTTTTGTGTCCTGTACTCAAACCATCATTAGAATACTGTTCATACCAGCTGTTTGCACGTTCTTAACGACTCCAACACTAAGCAGAGGATGTGCTCCGCCACCATTACAATAACTTTTTTTTTTTTTTTTTTTTTGGTCCATTCTTTGTGCCGATCTATTTTGACACCCCCCTGCCCCCCCACCGTTCCCTCCCCCCTCCTGTTCGACTCATCAGGATCTCACTCACATACACTTATAAGCCAACGTGCAGCACTCAGCTAATATATTGTAGGCCATGTTTGTTGTTGTTCTGTGTAAAGGGAGGGGCCAGCTTCATGGTTCAACCAATCAGCCGTTAGTCAGGAGGTGAAAGTGGTAAAAAAAAGTTTATTTGAAGATTGTTACTGCGTCCTCCGGGTGCTCCGACATGATGCTCTTTATTTATTTCTCGTTTGTGCACAGAGAATATCAGCATGTACAATTCTGAGGTGACAGTTTGGCACCGCAAGTTGACAGCATTGCTGTAGATGATGGAGGAAACTTGCAAAAAAAAAAAAAAACTTTGCCGTGTGTGTGTGTGTGTGTGTGTGTGTGTGTGTGTGTGTGTGTGTGTCAGTCCCAACATTACTTTCAGACTGAAGATTTCTACCTCTTGACTTGTGCTGATTGTTTACCTTATTAAAAGGGAACAGAACACAATGCCACAATAACAATAAACACCTTTTTAAACCGTGATTTATTGTTGTCTTTTATTTCTTAGGAACTTTCAATGAACTTCATGACGAAGACCTGCCTTTGTAGAAAAAGTGACACTATGTCAAAGACCAAGTGTAATGAAGCAGACGTTTGGGTTCTGTCACAAACAAGTTGAAGAACTTAATAACAGACCACCAAAAATGACAAGTTTGAATCTAACAAAAGTGATGGTACTGTTAATAATATTTTTCTGATAATAGTATAAGTAATCCCATTTATCTCAAGATAAACTTGGGACTACAAAACAATTATTTTTTTTTTAGTTTTGCTTGTTATAATGTAAAAAGACACTCAATAATGTAGGCTTTCAATCAGCTTAATGTATTTGATTTAATCAAGTTATTTTAATGTGTGACAGTTTACAGATGAAAACGGGAAGTGAACTACAGCACGCGGAGCAGTTGTTGTTGCTGTGACTGTGAGCACGTGGTCTTCCACCAGGGGGCAGTCACTCAAAGTGACCAACACGTGCAGCAGAAAATGAGGGTGGTCTGACACAGGGCCTCGTCTGGATTACTCAACATACATGTTTAATGTTCAAGAACTTCCCTGAAGTCCTTCTGTCATGTTAGAAAGGAAAACGGTGACAGTTAAAAGTCTGCATCTAAAAAATGACGTCCTGCATCTGACTTTTTGTGAGCTGAACAGAACAATTTAATTCCCCAAAAAATGAAGGCAAAGGGTAGTTTTACAGTATTTTCATGGAAGTTGTATTTGTTTTTTTGTTTTGAAATCCATAATTTCCTGTTTGATTTTATTTCATACACTGAACATTAAAATAAAGTAAACAATTGTAACACTACATAATTTATTCATTTAAAAAAAAGAAGGAATTTCTTTCCTTTAAATTAGATTTTGTTTTCCTTAAAATCCAACATTTCAGTCACTAAAGACCATCTGAGAAGATTCAGTTGGGTCTGAACAGCAGTGGGCTTGAAATCTGATGATACAATTTAGGAAAATATCATCACATCTTCAAGAAATTATTTCTTTGCCTTGGTTGGGTTATTTGTCAATGTGTTGTTGATTGTTATGAAAGCACCCATAAATTGTCATTATTAACATACAAATGCTTAACTTCTTTCATTTGATATAAACGGACATAAATGAAATCAGGCATCATCTTGAAAAAGACAAAAAAAATTATATTTAAAGTCAAACAAATAAATAAACCAAATGAAGCAAAAATAATTGACTAATTATATGATTAAATTAATATTTTACAGTTCTACAAGAACAAGTTGTCCTTTATTCAGTTCCAGAAAAGTAGGCGCAAATAAATGGTTTTGTGTTTTCAGAGAAATTTAAATGTGAACCTTGGAAATGTGAAAAGGTGAGCTGTTCAATCCACTTTATTTATTTCAAATGCCTGATATCTTAAATTCCACAAAAGTAAAGTAAATACTCTGTCAAACTTAGCTACCACATGCAACAGAAAAACGTTGTTTTATGCACATGTGAATGTAAAAGTCTCTGTTAGGTTTCTGATCTTTTCTACTGAAAAAAACCTTCTTTCTTTTCTTTTTTTTTTTTTTTACAGATTAATACTTGGTACGTGAATTACCCACTTTAACTCCTTAAAGTAAATAACCTGCTTCATTTTTTTCAGGTCCACATCAGCATTCATCCACTTACTTCCCAACTCAAGTGTTGGGGGGAAAACTGAAATAACTGTCAGGATTAATAATTGCAATAAAAATGGGTAGCCTGCTTGGACTAAATATAAACTGCAGGAAAAAACATACACAAAACAATTCAACAGGCTAATTGACCAAACGTTTTCCCAAACAAACGTTGTACCTTTGCTGCCCAGATGTTTCTAAGAGAAATAGAGCAAAATTCAGCACACATAACATCTAATTAGAAAATGAGCCACTATAACAGTCTTAACACAAGTAACAGTACAAATTTGGCCAGTAAAAGACTCATTTTTAATCACATTGCACCCAGTTTTGTTGCCTTATGTGCGCGTGTACGTGCACGTGTCAGAGAGGAGCTCGAACCAGCAGGGGGCGCTTGACGGCCCGTGTGACTGAACTGGTCCCAAACTTTACAAACGCAAACCTGACTTCTCTCTTCCTGAACTGCAGCAGCTTCATAACACGAAGCAGGTGGCTCAGTCCATGCAAAGCCTTTATCACAATATTATGAATGTTCAAATCATTTTGTTAACGTGGGTTTTAAGTCGGAATTGTCACCGCGTGTGACAGTGGTCTAAATTTATGTTTCAAATTCTCGTGAAAACTGGTTGGTCGGATCCTGGTTTCTGATTGGCTGACACGTTTGAAGACTTTATAAAACAGCCAATGAACACACACCTTTGACCATTGTGAAAAATCAATGCGCCACTCGGAACTCACCAATCAACCAGTGGTGAGGAACTATGTTACTCGGCGGAAGATGAACAACTAAATAATCCCCCGCTAATCTAAAGTAGTCTACGGGGTTTTTCTGCGATCGAAATGAGCCCCCGTTGATGATTCCCCCTGATTACAGGAGTCAGTATTGATCTTTAACTGAAAATAAGGAGGGGTGGGGTAAAAGGTTTTGGGTTGTAGAGAGATTTGATTTGATTTTTTTTTTGATTTGATTTTATACACTTTATTAATCCCCGAGGGGAAATGTCATCACCACAGCAGGGGGTCTCTCAGGGGGGAGCTGCTGCAGCAGGCTGCCACTAGCGCGGCGCCAGGTAACCTGACCTGAGGTGCATGTTTTGCATGTTTTTGGATTTTAAGTTTATAGACTACACTTAAAGTGTCAATAAACGCAAAACTTGTTTCCTTTTTTTTTTGGTAAGCCCTTATTCCTACTAGCCCATGCATTATATGTTTAAATCATACGGCTATACTTTTATTACGTCAAGCTTTTTCCAGATAAAAAAAATGTCTGTCTGTCTACATATCCTGACAAGAAATACAAGTCATCATGGGAGCCTATTCTTCTGTCAGTGTGGGACAGAGAATAATGAAGATAGAGGTCTGCATTGAACCGATGGATGGCGCTATTTATTTCAGTTCCTCCCCCACTTCTTTGGTCTCGATATCAGGCCCGTCACTGATCTGAGACCAGTTCCCTTGTGCTGCTCAGTGAGGACACCAGGCTGAGTGAGTGAGTGAAGACCTGAGGTCAGATCAGTAGGGAAAGTTTGGGATTATTGATGGAGAAGATTAATGATGGTATGATTAAGGTGGAAGACCTCCTGCATGATCACTTGATGCGATATTGGAGAAATAAAATAGCCTATTTATGTCTTGCAGGGAAAAGTTCATTTTCATTCATAGTTTTGAGGAGTTAAATACCGCTTGTAAACAGGCTGGGTGGGGGATGTGAAGTATGGATCTTTATCAACAAGAGAAAAGAGAGAGGTGGAGCAGCGGGGAGAAGGTTGGGGGAGGATGGCACATGGTTAGAAGAGCACTGATGAAGCTCAGGAGATCAATGAAGAGTTCTTTTCTTTGCAAATGGAAAACGTAGGTAAAAAAAAAAAGACTATTGTTTTCCAACTAAAGTGCTCACTAAGTCTACTTTTTGAGCTGGCTTCTTTGGTTAAAGTCGTGCAGATTGACGTGGGAAGTTGGAAATCTAAATTAAAATGGTTTTAATCTCTGCAACATGTTGAAGAGGATTTTCCAGCTCCACAGCCTCCCTGCAATCTGTTGGTTCACATTTAAAACAAATCTGCCTGACGCCTCACGCTGCCGCAGCTTATGTTTCAGAGTCACGATAAAATATTCATCCATGGAAAATCTCTTTGATTCCAGTCTGTCAGTGTGGCTGCATGCAGGTTCAAGTCAGCCTAAACATGGAATTCAAACGAGAGCGTTGGCAGACGTGAAGTCCAGCAGGCTGATCTCGACCACTTCCTTCTTTCTATCAAAGTGACGCCGGGAGAAGCGTTTGGGCTGCCTGTCCCATCTCAGTCGTTCACGGAGAAGTAGCAGGAGGATGTCCACTTCCTCTCCCAACTCTCTTTCAGGTGAGTCCACTGAAACGCTCTTTTTGTGTGTCCGACATTTTCTCTCTCTTTTTCAACTTGCACCCACAACTCCATATAAACACTGAATGAAGCCTGTTTTGATTGCTTCAAACTACAGAAGCTGCTTTTCACTGACCTGAGATGACCGACGTTTAACAACATGACAAAGTGATTGATTGGTTCTTTTATCAAACACCATAAATAAAGACGTTAAAAATGCGCACATGCCCACAATGAAGCCTATAATTTAGAGGAAAGTGACGTGCAGTTATTAGAATTAAACTGGGGGTCTCTGTGAAGAAATGAAATAAGACGTAGAAAACCCCAAATTGAACATTATCGATTGATTTTAAGAATGATAAATTCATATTAACGTGATCTCTCCACAGATCCAAATCCACAGACCATTAGGTTGTTGCTTGTTAGTCCCACTTCATCACTACATTTGTATGATCATCAAAAGTCTGTTGCAAACTGTGAAAGGTTAAGCCATGAATAAGAGAAAACATACTGACCGGTCGACACCCAGCAGAAAAAAATGAAACGAAATAATCAAGCGGTGCAATTGGAGAGACGAAACCAGATATTTGATCCCACATGTGCGCAAGTTTTTTGGCGCACCGGCTGTAGAGACGCTTCTTCCACCACCTCCCCCCCTCTCTGACGTCACCGATATTTCATTCAGAATATTTTCTCCCTGTTTACTCGAGCTGGAGGGGACTTTTGTCGGATTGAAAAGTAGTTACCACCACGTGATTTAACCAACCGAAAACGGATATTTTCGTGATATTTCTTGCTGTTTTCTTGCCAAAACTGAATTGAAAATTAATGTCCTGGGATGAAGTTTAAAAAAAAAAACACACAAAAAAAACAACCTTGTAAAATGTTGAAAATATATCGGGTTGAAAATCTCTCGTAAAACGTCTATTAGGCCTTCACAAATATCAAATCTGAATTTAAACTCACGGTTTTGATGCGTTTTTATGAAATGAAACAACAAAATGAATAAGATGTTAGTAACATTTTTGAGAGTTGAAGTATGGAATACTTGGCACATGTGAGCTTTTGTGAGCTGGGTGTATTTTTTTTCGTTGAGTCTAAATATTTCTTAACGAAATCTGTGAAGGTTACAGAGACATTTTTGGGGAAAAAAAAATGCAAAAACTATTGATTCCTCTTGTTTTATAGAGAGTCAGAAACATCCAAAGATGTGAATCAAAACTCAGTGCAGTGAAAATGTTTCATC
This sequence comes from Brachyistius frenatus, assembly GCF_029030835.1. Lineage (NCBI taxonomy): Eukaryota > Metazoa > Chordata > Actinopteri > Embiotocidae > Brachyistius > Brachyistius frenatus. The sequence goes on from NW_027210887.1 coordinate 20,420, forward strand.
TGAAGTGGATTCAATAATTAAGAAAAAGATCCCATAGTGCATCTAAAACTGTTAAAAACATTGTATGCACACTCTTCTAAGAGTAGATGACCTGTTTTGCCAGCACTATTTTTACTTCCTTGTAAAGGATATTTAAAAAAAAAAATGAAGGGTTGGTAGCTGGAATGCATGAAGTAAATGACAAAAAACAACCCCCACCAAAAAGAAAGGAGAAAAGAGAGAGAAGGACTCAATGAACCCTTTGAACTGCATTGACAGCAACAGTGGGTAAAGGCAAATTTCCTCTGGGAGCCTACAGGGTGAGGAGTGGGGGTTGGGTGAGGTTAGCTCGGGTGAGAGAGTGCAAAGTCTGCTCAGAAAGTTAGTATTCAAACAACTCAGGAATCTGCATGTGTTCATGAGCTGCTCATAAATATATTGTTTGGTTGAGACAAAACTGACTGCCAGTTTGCACTGCTGCACTGATTCTCCTGAAAGGATCTGAAGAACTGAATCTGCAAAGATAAATCAAAAATATTAGTTCATCATCATCATCTATGACTTCCACTTGGTGTTCACTAAACCCCAAACCACAACCCACATTATTTTAAAATGGTTTCAGGGCAAACATGTTGTACTTCTTTCATATTAAAAGTTTTAAAGTTATGAGACTCTATTTCATATCTGCAAACCCTCAAATGCTGACTATAGACGCCAACTGTTGGCTGTGAAAACATTGTATGCAAGAATTAAAATAAGTCCAGTCCTTTCTATTAAATGTCTGTCTGTTGCATTTCATAAATCAACTTTGTCAATAAACAGAACAAAACAAAACCTGGACACACGATCTCTGTATTCTGAATTTTAATGAAGGCCCAACTGAGGCTCTCATTATCCTTAAAAAGATTTGCACAAGTGCTCTAGTGGAAAATTTGCAGCTCTGAAAAGTTCTTATTGGTGATGTTTAATTAAAGCACATTATGTATTGTCTTATAGGCAGACCTTTGACATGAAAGTTAACTTAATTTAAAGCAAAACTTTAAAGTAAATTCAAAACAGCTTCACCTCTACCTTTGTAAAATTGTGTGCTACTATCATCAAAGTTAGTTGGTATGGGCCCTTCAAAATAATCCAAGCATTTTAATAGCAGGCCAAACTACAAGTTCCCTTACCTTTTGGAAAACTTCATCTGAAAAGTATTTGTTTGATAAACTCCAACCACCAAAAAAAAGAGATTGATGATAAGATGAAACATGTTTGGAAACAATCTGTAACCTGAAGGCAGATAAAAAGTGGTGAAAGTGTTCATTGTAGTTGGTGATGAAACAACTCATTTCATTTTTAAATGAAAAGTTTGTCTGATCATTTAAAAAAAAAAAAAAGGGCTATTTTAAATTTCTGTTACAAAAATGAAGTGTCTAAGTTTTTTGCAAAACTTCACACAAAAGAGGTATTTCTTTTTGTTTCAGTTCTCCACATGAAGAAACGTAGAAAAAAAACTAACGTGAAGTTTGAAAACAAACATGAAGCATGAAGACAAATACAATAGTGACAAAAGTGTGTTCGTGTTTATTATAAAAAACAGACGACTAATAAACAGAACAAAGTTGCGTTTTCATCTCATTTTAGAAAGATGTAACTAATTTGAGGTCTTTATCTTTCTGCATAAGTTAACATAAACTATTTTTTTTCAATGCACGCCCTGACAAACAGAACTAGAAAATAGATCGATGTGAAGTCAAAACAAGTTTGAAACCAATTTTGTTCTGTGGCAAAGATGTGATTTGTAGTTGGTGTTGACCATAAAGCAAACTACCAAAGTAAAGAAAAGAAGTTGTATCTTCACTTTATCTTCAAAATCTTTTTCAGAACAGGCCAGGTTACCGTTTCGTAACTAATATGAGTTCCTTACCTTTTTGTATAAGTGATAAGTTGTTCTTATTCATTATCCTTTTCTCCACAAACGTAATGAAAAGTGGCGACGGGATTGATCTGATGTTAAAACCAGGTTGAAAACAATCTATTGTTGCATGAATACAAGTGAAACATTTGACTTTAGGTTGGTGAGAGCTTCAAGACAAACAACTAATGCAAAGAAACAAAGTTCCACTTTCAGCTCATCTTTCACTTGTTACAAATGTACAAACTGTTTTTACAAAATTGCAAATGAAAAGCTTCTTTTTGGTTTGATGATTTCGTTCACTTCTCTACAAGAAAAAAGGGGTAAAAAAAAAAATGAATGTGAAGTTTGAAAACAAACTTTTCTCCTGGAGGATAAACACAACTAAAAAAAAAAGAAACATTTTCACTGTAATTCTTCATAAATAGAAAGTGGGAAAAAAAGATTTACATGAAGTTAAAACACGTTGAAAAACAATCCTATCCTGTAGCAAGAAGAGAAATAAAAAGTATGACTTCTACAAACATACAAATTCTACAAACTATAGTAAATGTAGGCTACGTTTTGAGTCGAGCTTTACATAAAGACGTTTTCTGTGTCTTGTTTGAAATGTTTGGCTTCCAGTTCACAACAGAAAGACGTTTATAAAGACTTAAAAAGGACCTTACATTGAGTTTAGGAATCTTAAAATGCCCACTAATCTCCGGTTTGGTATCTCGGTCGCTTTTTGTGACAGACAGGCACACCCAAGCCAACCATATCTAAATCACCCCTTGTCGTTGGCTTGCACACGTCAGTGAGCTGCACAACAGTGATTTCTACTGACTTGTCCTAATCAGAAAAGTCCTGTCAGGATATGAGTGAGTGGATAACATCTGACACTGCTATCCAATCCTGTGACCCAAACAGTAATTCTATGGCCACTGCGGAGGCCTCCACTACAAGCATCTTCAAAAACAAGCCTTTGCGCGGGGGCTGGGATGGATAGATGGGGGGTAGGGGCAAAGCTTGTGAATTCCGGAGGGTGGGCTCTTCGGCTTCGGTGGGTGGGGATAGGGCTTGTTGTTGTTTCACTCCTCCAACGTGTTTTTCCTCTCTCCTCATAATAAGGAGTAACCCCTTGAGAAACGTCCTACTGGGGTAGATGTGAGATAAGATGGAAAGTTCTCCACGAAGGTATTATTTTTCAGGCTTGTTGTTGTCGGTGGGCTCCGTGTCCTTGAGCAACCACAGCTCCTCTCCTCTCCAGTGTTCTGCGTCGGTAGACAAAGTCTACAACCTGAGCAGGCAGTGAGGCTCGTGGTGGAGTTGAACCTCGGACAAACTTTCACTTTTGTGGGATACATATTGTGAGTTTTTGTTTTGTTTTTTAATTCGTATTTTATGACGGCACCATTAAAGTATGTCTCATTAAGAAAAGTTAGTAACTCTGTGAAATTATTCTTACATTTTAATCACACTGGATTTTTTTTTTTAAGGATCACAACCTTTAACTGGAAATAAACTGCTTCGCATTCTTCTTAAGTACTCATTTGCTGTCTTTTCTATCTTTTGTAGTGCAGACGGAAAAAAACAAGACCAAACATTTAGTGTGATTTGCAAGATGAGAACGTAAGCAAGCATTTAATTACCACTTAGTACCTCTTTACAAATATTTCTACAAAAAAACCCAAAACTGTCTAGACAGAGTGACTAATGCCAAAAGACAGATACTCTGATGACAAGTGAAGATCATGACTGACAGTTTTCAGGTTTGTTTTTCTGGGTTTTCCAGTCACATTCCAAAGCTGTGAGTTCAGCGCTCCTCTGGTGCCCACTATGATGCTGGAAGCTAACTGGTTTTGTGTTAGAAACATGAGCTCAGAGACATGTTCATACATGAAAAACCAGATGATCATCTCCATTTTATTTTATACTATTTACGAGTTGTAGTTTCAGCTTGAGGTCGAGAGGATTTATGTTTCTCAGCATGGTTAGTTGCTATTTCTGTATTAAGGACACTGTTGCATTCAACTGAGATTTAAATCAGACCTTAGATAATATGAATCTTTAAAGGTGCAGATGTTAGTCTGGGGTAAAAGAAGGCAATGGTTCTTTTGTAGTTCCACTTTTATCGGCGTTGTGTTTCCTGTTGATCGGACGACGTAACCATTTCACTGTTTTTTTTGGTGGTAATAATACACATCTGGATTAATTATTATTTACAAGTTGAGCTGTGTTTTAGAGAGGGGATCATTTGTGGATAGATTTAAGTTGTTGAGTGTGGGTCAAAGTGTTGGTGTCTTTGTGAGGCTTTGTGAGCTGGAAACCAACCGACCAACATGTAGTTTAACGTGCATATTTCTACAGGTATTCAGAACAATTAAAGTTTTATGAAACAAAATGCAACAGCCCACATATGACACATTGCTGCATGTCCACATGTTGATGTGGATTTTTTTTTTTAATTTTTTTTTAATTTGTATTATTTCCAAAGCAAGCAATGCTGTGCAATTAGCAGTTCAACTTCATCATTTGCTTTGTTTCCAATTGCTCGTTCATTATTTCCTTGTTTTTTTCTGTTGCCATGGCCACCCAATTAGCCCACAGGGTTAATCAAAATGTAATTTAATCCCATCTAATCATCTAATCCAATCTCAGTGCATAGCAGCCGTGCAGTATGTAGCTACACCAGCAGCTCTTATGGTACAGTGTCTCAAAACCACACATTACAAGCTGGACATTGCACTTGATATGATATTCCTATGTAATAATGTATTGTTCCCACAGGCTATTTTGTGATCACACAACTGGGGGGGGGGGGGGGGGGGGGGGGGGTGAATGTTTGCTGACGGTCGCAAGTTCGAGTCCCCTCTTCCCTGAAATGGTGAAACAGAAATTAGTTGCAAGAAAGCATGTAATTGACAAAGTCACGTGTTCTCACTACGAGATCGGGCACAGCCAGCACGAGAGCGAGAGAGAGAGAGAGAGTGTGTGAGAGAGAGAGAGAGAGTGTGTGTGTGAGAGAGAGAGAGTGTGTGTGTGAGAGAGGGAGAGGGGCAGCGAGAGAGGGAGAGCAGTACAGTGGTGGTGTGAGTGAGGAGGGGATTGAAGGGAAGAGAGAAAGACATGACAAAAATATCAAAAGGCAGAAAGCACGCCGTACCATGCGAGCTCAATTGGTGACCGATGGGATCGAGGATGTCGGATTAATGGTGACTACCGCAGCCCGTTTTCGCAGAGGAAGCTTCTCTATTGCAACTTGGGCGCAGAGGGTCCGCGGGGAAACATGGCCGAAGGTTATTCTGCAATTATTTTCTATTTTCTGCTCTTAGTTTTTCCTCCCTGTCGGCTCGCGCGAAAAGGCAGGGGAGGCAAGGTGCAACGTGATTATTGTTCCAGATCTCCAGAGCTGAGCCGCCCCTGCCGAGCACCGTCTCTGACCGTGTTTCGCTGCATTAAGATCCACGCATTGTTAGAGCGTATATGTTATTCTGCCCACTCGTGAAGCTCGAGGAACCATGTGTACACCTGCCTTCTTCCTCCCTCTGTAGCCTGCAGCCCCACAGCGGGAGCGGGCTGTGATACACAATCAAAATCCTCCACAAGTTACAGGACCGAGCGTGCCTGTGCACGAATCAGAGGCAATCATCTGTCATGGAGTAGCAAACAACTTTTTGGAGGAATATCTGCGTTGACGCACACCGGGTCACATCACCACGCGCCCCTGGTCGCTTATGTGCTGTGGAAAACAGTAGAGTAGGAAATTTCTACCGGCCCTGAACTTCACATAGCCTGTATTTGTAAGTTGGGGGGATTCCCCCCACGCTTCTTCAAGAAGTTTTTACGCAACAGAGCCCCATTAAACTTCTATAGACCGGAATGCGCGCAGGGGAAACGCTATCCCGTGCGGTCTCTCTATCCCGTGCGGTCTCTCTGGGTCTCTCTATCCCGTGCGGTCTCTCTATCGGTCTCTCCGTCTCGCGGTCTCTCTATCGGTCTCTCTATCCCGTGCGGTCTCTCTATCCCGGGTCTCTCTATCCCGTGCGGTCTCTCTATCCCGGGTCTCTCTATCCCGTGCGGTCGCTCTGCGCCTCCAATTGGTTCTAACTTTCTCCTTGTGTGCCCGCTTGTTTCAGGAGGGCCGGGTAAAGGTGGCGGAGAAGACCGCGCCAAGTCCACGGAGCAGGAGGACCGGACTCGATCTCAGATCCTGTCGGGATCAGGCTTCTGCAAATGGTTCAACGTCCGGATGGGCTTTGGATTTATCTCAATGACCAACAGCGAAGGGAGCCCAGTCGACCCCCCTCTGGATGTTTTCGTCCACCAAGTAAGTTGATGCCAGAAAACACAAACCACCGAGGAATAAACATCTGCTTTGTGATGGTGTGGTGCGCATCGGCCTCATCCGGATTTGCTTTTCTAAAGCTTGAAAATGCGACGAATGATCGATTAGTTTCATTTCCTCTGCCAAGAGTTTCACTGTAAAGCTACTTCAGATCCCATCTTGATGCCCGCAGGCGCCTTTATTTCTCCTCGCAGAGCCACTCGGTAGCTGCATTGTATCATCCGGATGTTTTGCATCGCCCAACATGTTACTGTGTGATCACACGTTGTCCACGGGCTTCAGAAAAGAAGCAGAAAGAAGCACGTTAAGTTTGCTCTTGAAGCCACATGCATCCAGCGTCGCCCTCCCTGCGCTCGGCTCGGCTCGGCTCGGCTCGGCTCGGCTCTGGGAAGGGAAGACATGTCGTGTGGCTATGACACGGGTAGTTTCACACTTGGCCCGAATGGACAGTAGAGCTTGTTTGATATCCAGCCAGCTAACATGTCGGAAAGCACGTTTTTAAAAAAGTCTAACTTTGCCCACTCTCTCTGGCTCATAGTCCTGCTTTTCGTTGTTGTTGTTGTTGTTGTTGTTGTTGTTGTTGTTGTTGCTCCATGCTGCTGTTTGTCGGGAGGCTTTGAAACGTAACGTGCAGTTTATTGAAACACAACATCCTCTTCCATGTACACTCACGTTGTGACGTGAAGCCTGGCCTGCTCTCCACCGCATGCACTGTTGATTTATTGTGCATGAGTTCATTTCGGAGGCCTTGTTTTTCGACTTGTACAGCAAACAAAAGAGGAGTGGAGTCCTTCCTTCTTCCAGCTCCTCTCCCCCCGTTAAATCGCCCCTTTTACGGTCTTATAACTTGGCTTTAAAATACTCGGTGAGGAAGGACAGAGGATGAGGAGAGGCACTTTCGCCATTTCATTTGACACCCTCTCCTAGAAGTGTCTTCTGTGGACTCACGGGATGTTGTGCTGAACTGGTGGGAAGGTGGAGTGTTCAGATGTTAGCAGTGATGTATTTATGAGTAGAAATAGATTGGCCACTGGTTATTATCAGGCCTATTATTGAGACATACTAGTTATAGTTTGACAAAGGCATTAGTTTAGCCAATTTTAGTGAAACTTAAAACACTTAGATGGGAGGATTTAAAAAAACAAAAAACAAAACAGTTGCATGCCAGTCTGGAAATAGAAAGTGGGACCACACTTTTGCAGTTTGTTAAGGAAAAAACCCCCGTTTTTTCCACCTGTGACTGTTGTTCACCAGTGGTACAGTGTACTGGGATGAATCTGCCTTTCTGCTGCAGTGTTTAATATCTCCCTGTGAGTTCATCTACATTCACCTCCACTCAATTTGTTCCGTTAAAAATATATTTTAAAATGTCCTCAACGTCTAATTCATAAAATGTTTATTATTCATATATCTTGATAATAATAACAATAATGTTAGAAAAAATATTTCAGGTGAATGATGTTTAAACAATATGTTGACCTTTAGCTCCATATATCTCCATTGTCTTGGCGTGGGTGTACATAATCATGTGTACATGAAATAACATACCAAATGTTGTCAGCCTTTATAAGCATGTGGATCCAGTTTTTGATGTGCAGACTGCTGCATACATTCAGAACAAGCAGAGGCTCGTGAAAGGGAATCACTGCAGCACAACGTTATCAGATTTTGATTGATACTTTCACATTGTGACTCTCATCGTCTGAATGCACCCCATCTATCCATGCACTCCAGGCTCCGTGTGTTCCCTGCTGGCCAGAGAGGTTTTTAGAGGTGGATCAGGCCAGCCATAGCAAAGGAAAGTCTGGTCTGGGGAAACAGCCTTAAGAGCTGAACAGAAGTCAAATAAACACAGTCTGTCTCATCAGTTTGTGAACTATGGCACAGGGCAGGTTTGTACCATGTATAGCTGCTTTCTGTGGGAATATTTTGTAGATCAGAGAATCTTAAGAGGTCTCTGTAATCTGATAATACAGGCGTAGAGATAAAAATGCAAGTAGAGCCTGTCAGATCTGCTGGGGAACAATTTTTAAATAAAAAAAAAAAAAAAAAAAAAAAAAAAATGCAAATTGTTCCTAAAATACCTCAGAGGTAAATTAACCAGCACACAATAAATCCTATGTTTACACTTGTACATTTCCCTCCCAGTGGGTACAGATACGTGTTTACAATAATACAACTGTCATTTAGCACGCAGGAAGGACAATATGCATGCATAAGCACATCGTCGTATTGAATGCAAAACACCCCAGTCCTTTGCAAGGATTCGTATTCATCTATACACTCTCATTAAATCAGACTCATTTTCTCTGCTCCTCCCTCTCTTTCTCTCTGCTAGCAGCCTGAAGCCATTTGGATAAACTGATGCTATCTCCAGGTGTATGGTAAATGTTCAAATTTGGGTATGTGGAATTAAAATCGGGCTTGTGAAATCTGTATTTTATAAAAAGAATAAATCTGTGGGTATGCAAATATTTCAAATCAAGGACATGCTAACAAGCAGGCCTACTTAAAGAGTAGACTGTTATTAGACAAGCTGCTGAATGAGAGAGTTTGACTTGACACAAAGGTCATGCGACATTTTCTGTATTTATGGTACAAGCTTGGCTCTCAGTGAATGTTAAAAAAGAAGAAAAAAAAACGTGGAAAGATTGCAGATTTATTTCTGCACAACAGTGGCCCTATGCAAGAGAGAGAGAGAGAGAGAGAGAGAGAAGCTGAGGTAAGAACGATGGGGAGGGGAAGAGGGGAGCATGAGGACAGGAGGAAGGGGGAGAGAGGAGGAGTTTCCCTAGGAGAGGGAAAGAGGAGGGATGTGGGAAAAATAAGTGTGGGTGAGGGGTGGTGGGGTCGGGGAGGGGGGGGGGTGCGAGTGGTAGTCGAGGAGGAAAACATGAGTGAGAGGTTGGAAAAAGACGAGTGAGTGGAGGAGCGGGAGGTAAGAGAGGGAGGGAGGGTGAGAGTGTGAGTCAGTGAGAGGTTTCCCCGCCCGACCACGAGCTCTCTTCCTGGGAGGCCTCCTCTTCATCGGCTCCTATCTGATCACTTCCTTCTGGGAAAGCAAGAGTGTGAAAGAGTAATTAAGCATCTTCGCTTCCTGATACCTCCTCTGCTCAATGATTCCACACACGGGCTGTTTCATTATCTGTTTGTCAACCGCTTCTCTACCTGGACTCCGTGTTTTTCAGTGTGTGTGTGTGTGTGTGTGTGTGTGTGTGTGTGTGTGTGTGTGTGTGTGTGTGTGTGTGTGTGTGTGTGTGTGTGTGTGTGCGTGTGCGTGCGTGTGCGTGCGCGGGAGTTCCTGCTGGGACATGGGGGGTGTTCTCTCCTCGGGCATTCTTTAAAAAGAGGAATTTCTTTAAAGACAAAAAGGCAGGAGGGTTGGGTGGGGTGAAGGGGTGTGTGGCGGTGAGGTGGGGGGCTGCATGCCCTTTGTCGGTAATCAGTTTGAAATGTTGAACAGTTTGCTGCTGCTATTCTCCTGAAACCCCCAGTGTGTGTGTTCAATTTATGGAGCCCCCGTGAGTATGTGCATGTGTGTGTGGTTCTTACTTTCGGCTCACAACGACCAGGTTGTTGATGTCTGCGTGTGAGACCGTTGTAAGATGTTTTAGGTTTTTGAGTGTGCGTGCGTGCACGCTGGAGAGAGTGTGTGTGTTTTGTGTAGTGAGGTTAAAGTGGGCCCCTAGTGAGATTAACCTCTGGTCCGTGTCACCGTTTGGCATGCAGGCCCCACCCATCTCTGCCTCCAGATAGCCAGTATCAGGCTTTGTGTCTCCTGCAGGCACACTACCCCCCTCCCCCCCATCCCCTCAACACACCACCACCACCACCACCACCACCAACCCACCCTGCTCTTCTGTACATCAAAAAAGGCAAAAGAAGAAGAAAGACTAGTCATGTGACTTCCTTTTGAGGAGCGGCCCACATACAGCGGAGATGATTGGTAATTGGAAAGGTGGCGGAGGAGAAAACAGAGCCGGGCTACAAACAGCCACAGTTCACTTAAAATACAAAGAGAGCACTTCAGCTGGTCATGTGGGTAAAAGCTGATTGTTGAGCAGGTTTGCAACTATGACATTTCATTTATCTAATTAAAAAAATCTTAACAGACTGAACGATTTTTTTCCCTTCACTTTAAAATGTCAGCTTTTTTTTGCTGTTAAATTTTTCGTAAGATTAAAGACATTTTTGATCTTGTACTTTAAGACACACATTTTAACAGAATATGTAAGACTTCAATTTGTGAGTCTTTTCATTATAAATTAAATAGCAGATTGTTTTTTTTTATATTAGGGATTTGTCTTTAAAATGTGAGAAAACTTAAAAAATAAAAAAATAAAAATTCCCACGGCCCAAAAAAAAGACATATTCAGATTTTTTAATATATTTTAATCTGTTCTGCAGTCAGAAACTCAAAGAATTTCAGTTTATTGTCACATGACAAAGATAAGCCAAATTTTCAAGGCAGAATTTTGCTTGTGAAATGACTGAAAAATTTGACTATCAAAAAAGACAAACCAATTATCAACCAAGTGTGTAATTTTTTAAAAGGATGAAGAAAAAAATAAATTTTAAAACAACAAAGCTACACAGTAAATATCAAAATATGTATAACAATGTTTGAAAGTTTACTCTTAAGTGATTTATGTCTTAGTGTCTGAACTACATCAGTAATGTGTTTGGAATTGAGATAATCTGAAGTAAAACTCCATTGAAGGGCAAGAAAAAAGAAAAATATACATTTATATAAACCTTTCTCAAATAATAAGTTACTGCAAAGTCTCAAATAAGAAGATGAGTTCTGAAGATTAGATCTACAATGGCAAAGACAATAACTAAAATCACTGGAAGTACTTTTGATCACATTTTGTTTATCCCTCCCTTTGTACAAATGCCACAATTAAGCAAACCTCAGCTAATAACCGTCATCCCACACGTGTCATGTTTGATATATATCACAAGCTGATTCATTTGCTTGGTTGGTTGACTTCATTGCCAAAACATACAAAGAAGAAAACAGCTGCTGGTTTTGTGGCTCCGCAAATTCATTTTACTGTAGCAAAATCAATTATGTAATGGTTTTCACTTCAAACCATGCGCAATTATATTATTGTACAAGTTCAGCTTGGTATTTTAAAAGATGTGTGTCAATCATATAAATTTAGTAAAGGTGTATTGTATAATTGTTTGATATAAAAAAAATTGCTCATCTCAAAACGGATGTAAAAACCCTTTGTTTATATTATTTCTAAGTCCGTTGTTTTTTTAATAGTCATTCTGTATTTGACATTTCATATTTCTTTGGTGTCACTTCTTCAAATGGTTCAAAGTGAATGTTTGGAATCATTTCTAATAGGTGCAGTTATTAGCGGCCGTGTGTTTTATCACCAGTCACCTCAGTGAGGTTCATTTCCCCTCTCATGCTGATAAATGTAGCAAGATGATCTAGTGCTTCCTCCCGCAGATCAAATATTTGCCCCAGTCATAATCGGGGGTGTGGGATGTTGTTAATTTGAGGCAGGGGAAACATGAAGGCTTTTAAGTGTTTGATGGGGGTTGGGCAGGGTTCAAGGGTCAGGGCCACTAATGACAACGTGTTGAGGAGGGCTGGGGTGTCAGCGTCATAAGAGCGGCTCTGTTGGTGGTTTTCACTGGCATGTTTGTGTGTGTTTTTTTTCTTCTCTCCTTCACTCAGCTTTCTCACTCCTTTTCTCTCCTCTTTCTTCTTTAGTTTATATACGTCCTGTTGGGTTATGTCCATCTGAGCTGATCTGGCCCAGCTTTGTCCACTTAGCATTTCCTGTGTATAAAAAGCTACTTAATGGCAACACGCCACATGGTGACCACCATCTCCCTCACGCTCACTCCCTTTTCCTTTTAAATACGAGCGTGATCCAGTGCACTGCTCTGCCTGGGCCACCTCTGATTTAAAGCATCCCATAATTAGCCATTCCATAGCCGGTGGTCGCCACGGAGAGAGGCTGCTGGAGGACGGTGGGTCTCCTCTCTCTGCTTCCCCATCCCCTCACGTTACAGCTTCCTGTATTGATTGCTGGGTCTGGTGATGACGAGGGCCGGCTGATGAAAAGGAGGGCTATTTCTATCCAGGATGTCAGATTCCGTATTGATCGCTGGCTCCTTCCTACACACACACACACACACACACACACACACACACACACACACACACACACACACACACACACACACACACACACACACACACACACACACACACATGTAGCACTATAGGAAGATATTTATTACGCATAAGGAAGCTTGTAAGCGTAATTCAGCCCTTTCAGAGTATGTTGGTATCCATTTTGTTGGATTGGTTTCTTCAGGTTTGAGGATGACAGCAGCTGCTGGTCGCTCTGAATTGAAGCCTGGTGTGGTCTTCCAGTTAGGCAAGGGGTGGTGCTGGGACGGTTATACCACTGACCCCAGGATTTCTGCTGCTGACCTGTGGGGTTCCTGATCAAATGGGGGTTTTGTTCCTGGCCTCCCCCCCAAGTCCAGCCACTGATCAGGAGTTGCTCCTCCATTGGAGCTGAACAGAATGCGCTGGAGGCATTTCCATGAACCCCCCCCTTCCTCCAGATTCCCTCCTTTATCCACCTCCCTGCGCTAGGCCACTCCCCCATTTTGTGTTCTCCCTCTCTCTGTTTCTCTCACATGTTCTCCTTGACGTTCTCTCATTCTCTCTCCCGAGCCGTGCCCTTTCCTGACCTCTTTGCATAAACTGAAACGGGTCAGGACACCCGCCAGGTCACCCGAGAGGACGGGACTCAGGTTACAGGTTCTGATTTGTGATTTGTGATTTTTTTTTTTTTTTTTTTTTTTGTACACACACACACACACACACACACACACACACACACACACACACACACACACACACACACACACACACACACACACACACACACACACACACACACACACACACACACACACACACGTATGTAAATCCACATGCTGCGTTTTATTACGTAATTGTGGAGACTTGGCTGTTGCAAGTGCATGCTTCAGATCTCATCTGACATGAGCACAAGTATGATACCACATCCTATGGAGGAGATTGGTGTATGTGTGTGTGTGTTTTCCTGCATTTCTGCAGAACAAAAGAGGTTGTGTGGTTTCCTCACTGGTGCATTGTGGGAATTGAGGGGGTTGGAGAGCGGGTAGAGAGCTGAGACAAACCACTCAACTTTGACCTGGAGAGACAAGCTGCTTGTGGACTGACAGGAGAGGAAGAGCAAGGGCTTGTTCCTCAGTCTAGAGACCAGCTGATGATTATTCATCATTATTCAGAATACATTGTGTTTGCTGGGGGATGGGCACAACACCTTTTGTTTGCTGTCTATTGTTTTCTGCAGAAAAATTGCCTTTCCGTCATTTGGATGGTCAAATGAATGATGGTAATCACAAAATCAATTGGTTTTATAATTTGAAGGACCTGAGTTCAGAGCCGTTGTTTATTATGGCAGGTTCGATGTGCGCATGTCCTAGAAGCTTTGGTAGAGACATGAAGGACTTTATGATTATTGAATCTCAGAATTTGTTGCTTTGCGGTACAGCCACGATTGTTTTCAGTTGCATGAAGCCACATGAGCTCAGTTTGTGACGCACCTCGGCGTCCCTTCCGTTTCATTCCCTCTCCTACATCTGTGGTGCAAAATCGTTCTTCTCACCCATTTCCATTCTCTGAGCCTGGTCCATTCCTCAAAGCCAAATCCAATACCTGGATGCCCAAAATGGACCGTCAGCAGTCGGCTAGAAGCGACGCGGCCTTGGCTGTAACCGTCAGTCACTGCAGGGGCAGAATCAGAAAGAGATGGAGAGGGAGATAATCAATAAATACATTTTTGGTGAATTATTTGGTATTGAATATTTTAACAGTGCTTTTTCCCTTTCCTATAAATTGTGGAAATGTAAAATGTGGAAAAAAGTAGCAAGAATTGGTTTACAGAAGTTTAATATTAAGGCCCAGTTCATGTTTTGTAGGGATTAAACTGAAAATCGACTCTATTTATTTATTTATTTATTTATTTACTGTTACATTTATTTAAATCTTTAAAATTTTAAGCACACTTTTTTCTTATAACTACTTCCATTGATCCTGTATAAAATCTGTGGAGTATCTTTTGATTTTGAAACAATTCAGACACTAATAATATTAAGATTTACTTGTGATACCTTGTTGTTTGTGAAGTCATTTTCTAAAAAATAAATATTAAAATTTAAAAGTCAAATACATGAATTTAAAAAGAATGAAAATAAGGCAATTTCAGGTCAGTGTATATATTTGTGGTTGCAGTTAAAAGATTATTTTTTTTAGAGTTCTGTCCATGAGTTCTGTCTATTTCTTGGCCTTTTAAAATGAAGATTTTTAGTCCAGATATACCAGTTCTCACGATAGCAACAACACAGAACTGTAATAACCTGCGATTTTCTCTCAAATGAAAAGTATTTTTATTTAAGTTTTTACGTATTAAGTTTGTCTTCCATATAAATATAACTTTTTAGATCAAGTTAAAGGAAGAAAGCTCACTTAAATAATTAACTCATCTAAGTTTTTTTTACAAACATTTAAAAATGGAATTGCATGAAATCTTTAAAAAAAAATTTTTTAATATATAAATTAAAGACATTTTGGTTAATTTGGTATTGACAACTTGTTAAAGAAATCAAACTGAATGTTGTGATGTTGTCAAGCACACCATTTGTCAACTGAATTTTAAGAAGTGGACACAATTATTTTGATGACACATTATTACTCTTTTATTTTTAATTACCTTTTTTTTTATTACTAAATTAAGTTTAGAGGATAAAAGGCTTATAAATGAAACAAGATTTCAGTATGTTTTTTAAGTTTCTTCTCAACAGACTTGTTTGCCAGACGTAAAACCACTATTAAAATGTCCAATTTCCAATAAATCCCCATTGTATCCCAATCATCCCCTTTTCTCTTTATCACTTTAGAGAGTGGTAGTCAGATAGATACCCATTAGTGAATCCAAACACTATTCTCAGTTTGTAATTAATTACCACATCTTCTGTCACTTTCCCATTTTTTCACTGCTATACATTACCACTTTTAATCTCTTCCATATTCATTTATAGCTACAAAACACCGATAGAAAGCATATTTAGCTTTCTGTAACTGCAGTCGTTACAGAAAAATCCCTGCTGCTGAGCGCATTTTCTCCTTGCTCTATAGTTTCACATTTGATTCCCTCTGATCATTTGTTCCTTTCTGTGTCTCCTACACATCTGTCTCTACAGCAGGCGCTGCTTTTACAGACAGACTGTTATTTATAGGTCTTGATGTATAGTAGGTAGTAGGTTTGCTCTGCACACTGCGTGCCCGTGTGGGTGTGTGTTTACGTGTGCCGAGATCTGCAGGGCTCGCTGCAATTCATGAAGGTCGTGGATACAGTGCCTGACAGCCCGTCCGTTCTCTGCAACCAACGAGACATAAATCATTGTCCAGTGGTTACGTAGTACCTAAATCAATAATTCTGATCATGTAGATAAGATGGATGGTGGATGTGTTGAGCGAAAATGATTGCACGAATGCAGCTCTCTTGTCTTCTCGCCCTGCAGAGGGAATAGGAAGTGGTGTCTCTGCGAAAAGTAGATAAAGCGCGTAGACCAAGGACACTGTGAGATAAGTCCCTCTGAGCACAAACCGTCATGGCAGTTGGTGCAAACCACATACAGTCAATCCACCATGTTTGAAATAAGGTCTTTGTCTTTCTGTGTTCATTGTGCGCTCCTGGATGTTGTGTTTGCCTCATGCAGTTAACTTTCCAGTGTTAATAAGCGTTGGCTCTTCTGTGACAGTAATTTGGATTTGGAAATTGTTGATTGGAGGGCTGTTTGTTTGTTCTCAGATCATGGGAATATCTCCAGCAACTGTTCAGTATTTTTCTGTTAAAGTCAACGCGGTGGATATGGACTGGCATTAATGCTGTCTGG
Source organism: Brachyistius frenatus (assembly GCF_029030835.1). NCBI lineage: Eukaryota > Metazoa > Chordata > Actinopteri > Embiotocidae > Brachyistius > Brachyistius frenatus. The sequence goes on from NW_027210887.1 coordinate 36,613, forward strand.
ACAGACAGTAGAATGAAGGCATTAAATTCAGTCCTTTCAATGAAAAATGACATTTTCTGCTCCAGACAGCTCCTCTCTTTACCTTTCACTTGCATACTAAAGACCATCAAAGACGAATAGTCGTCGTCAGTTCACTTATTCAAGGTTAGAAAATACCCAGTAGAACCAGCAAAGGTAAACTGCATCCCGATAATATTGCATATAAAGCCGATATAAAAGTGACATTATGGAGATGTTTTAATTACCTTTAATGGACTTACATATTATCCAGCTTTATTCAGGGTATCTGGATGTCAAACATAATTTAAATGACTCAGATATACATTTTCCTACTACAGCATACAAACCCTGAAAGAATTATTTTTAACACTGTATTCCTTAGATTAATATCTGTTAACCTCAGGGGAATAGATGTAAGTGTATTCTTTGATAGTGAAATACCAGCATTTTTGGGTAACTTATATCTTACTTTTAGTTTATAACACACTGGGCACATCCCACTTAAGTACAGACCCTCGTGTATTGCATTGAGCTATAAGCATCTGCCACTTTTAAATGCATAATTGCTTTTATCTCCCAACAGAGCAAACTTGTGATGGAGGGTTTCCGCAGCTTAAAGGAGGGTGAGCAGGTGGAGTTCACCTATAAGAAGTCCTCCAAGGGCCTTGAGTCCCTGCGGGTGACTGGACCTGGTGGGGGACCCTGTGCAGGCAGTGAGAGGAGACCCAAAGGGAAGGTCCCACTCCAGAAACGCAAACCAAAGGGAGACCGGTGAGTAACATACAAATGTTATCATATGTTCTGCGCCTTCATGAATGTGATGATACATAAGCATGCAAGATGTGCATACATCTTACCGGCCCAGGTTTGCTTTAACAAAACCTGAAAATGATTGTTTGTAGCTTGCATCCAGAAAACAGATATGCAGAGTTGTAAAAGGAAACATCTTGTGTGTACATCTCACCACAGCGAGCGTTTTCTGAGTGGGCTGAGATTATAGATTAAATCTATTCAATCTGCCTCAGTACATGCCTGTTGCTATGGTTATTGTGCACCATAATAAGGCATCGAATAGGGCACTTTGCCAGCCATAGCTGCTATTTTAAATCAATTTGCCAGCTTTTACATTAGAGACGGTAATAGCACAGGGGTAGATTGGATTTATATGCATCTCAATGCGGCAGTAGCTCAATCAATTGTTTTGTCCTCAGTTAAATCCTGAAGGGTGCTTTGCTCAAATCTGTCAGAGGGAGCCATATGGAGCTCCTTGAAAACGCCTGGTGGTTTAAGCAGAGGAGGCTGAGTTGCTTGTCCTCCTACTGAAAGAGAATGCCTTCACTTGATGGCAGCAAACCCTGCCAGGTAGAGGCGAGTAAATACTGCATCTGTTGTAGGAGGGCATCACATGACTTCAAGGCTACATTTACATAAGAAAGTCCAGCTCTGCCACTCTTTATGTTGCTGCATCATAGTGGCTTCAGTGGCGCGATGCTGGGCTATCCAGTTTTTTAAAGGATAAAAAGAAAAGCTTTTGTTTGAAAGGGAGAAACAGTATCTGAGACAGGGCTCCCTGATTGGTTTACAGAGCTGAATAATTCAGTTTAGTTGGGATAATTGATCCAGTGTTAGGTCAAGTGTCTACCTTATACTAAGGTGGTAGCGAGGCCGTATTGGATTCAGAGATGGCCGGTAGTGTGTGATGTCATCTGTCTTTGTGGGCTCAGTGGAAGAAGCTCCAGTGGCAGTTACGCTGCCCCGACCCCTGCTGGTTTCTCTGCTACACAACCATGCAGTCCGTTCTTTACACTGATGCTCCTTAAATCACCGCTCTGTCATATCCAGTCCAAGAACAGTATAAAGGTGGTTCAGTGGTTGTGGGATTTATTTTTGAAAGCAGTGCATTTTGGAGAAAACAATTGAGCAGAGAATTAGGCTAGGTCTTTCTCATCAGTTGTTTGCCAAGACTTGATGCATTTTTTGTTTTTGATTGATGAGGCACTCAGCTCTAACCATTTCCTTCCCCCAAAATAATGATTCCCAAATAAAATTCCCTTCAAGCAAGTTAGACTAAAACAGTGCTAAATGGGCTGTTTTAGCAACATGTTATTTCAGACATATTTTCAGACATTTGTCTTCCCGAGGGTGGTTTCCTGTTTTATACAGTGTAGTTCATCAATTAGTCACACATTTATTAATTTGTAAATTACCACTAATCCGTAACCAAGACAATAACATTTCCAAAAGAGGTTTTACAGAAAACAATATTTAATTATAATTGATATAAAAGCTCAAAATTAGATACCGTTTTTGTAACGTGTTAATGATTTCTAAGATTGCACAATTCCCGTTGCTGAGAAAATTTGAACTGCATTTCAGTATCGTTTTCTGTTTATCTCTATATAGTTTCAAGCCTTTGAATAAGATTAGCTGAAATTAAACTGTGTTCCTTAAACTCAGCCACTGTATAATGTAAGACATCTAAGGATTTTGAATGTAATTTAGACATTTTTTAATTAGCTCTTACCAAATTAACTTTAAACTTTTACTCTCAAATACATTAATGGAGGTTAATTTTTCCCAGATGGAAACAGAAATAATATATACAAATAATTGTTTGTTACGGCTCCATAAATGGATTTAAAGCTCGTTAATGTAGTTAGTTGTGTGAATCCATGTTATAAGGGCACTTGACTAAAAACACCTTAAATCTTTTTGGAAGTCTTTCCTTTTAATTTGACAGATTTCACTGGTATGATTAATACGCTGTTCTTTATTATATTCTTGATTATTCTTTTACTAAATAAATAGTCTAACACAGTAAAAACACAGCTAAGGTACATTCCTGGTTTATAAGAAACATGGCTCATTAAATTATTTTAGTAATTTAAACACCGTGGCTGTTCATTTATTGGGTGTAAAGGATGGATGTTAAATTGAGATAATTTTGCTCCAGAAGATAGAAACCCACTTCTGTGAAAAAAATAACATCGGTCATAATTATTTTGATTACTAAGTGGAAACAATTTGCAGCCTGGTTCATTGTTTCGATTTTTATTTTGTTAACTGGCTGTCAGTTTGGAAGCAACTTAAATTCCCATAAAGTGAGCAATTGTTTCATGATAATGAGCTTCTGAAAGACAGTGACGCGTTTCACCGATAAGGCAGAAATTCACTTCAAAAAAAGTCAATGTGTCCCGTGTTTTAGACTTTTGTGCCAAAAAGGGTATTAAGTTTTGGACACCAGAAAAAAAAAGAAAAAAGACTGAAGCATGACAGTGACTTGACTTGTCCAGTGTATCAAGCTTTGAAAAAAGAGCCCTGACAAGATCAGAAGAACTGATTTGATGTCGTGCCAAACAAACTGTTGGCAATGTGACAGGCTGAACTTTTTGTCACTTTTGCCCTCTCATTTTTCATAGTTGCTCTTTCAGCAGTGGTGCTTTTTGTCAAATTTAATAGCATATGTTGTTTGGCATCCCACAGAGTGCCCTCATGTTTGATCCAGAGCGGTGTCATACTCCCATCTAGTGGTGAACTGTGGTTGGAGCAGATATTTCAGCTCTGTAGTGCCGATGTTTGATAAATGTTAGAAATTACAGTTAGGCTGCATTTTTCAGCAAAAAGTTTGAGGTTTATTTAAAACGACAAAGTTTTTGTATTCCGTTTCATTAAACAAGGGAGTCGTCTGATGAGGGTCTGTTGCCGTCAGAATTTTTTTCATCACCCTGTTTCGTCTTCCCTCTCATCTGCAGCTGTTATAACTGTGGAGGTCTGGATCATCATGCCAAGGAATGTGGCCTGCCCCCCCAGCCAAAGAAATGCCACTACTGCCAGAGCATCACGCACATGGTGGCTCAGTGTCCCCACAAGGCGCTGGCGCCCGCCTCAGGCTCTCAGGACCAACATGCGTCTACCTCGGCCTCCAGCCCGGGGACCGGGCCCTACCTCTGCCTCCCAGAGGAAGAGGAGCGCTCCGGCTCGTCTCCCCTGGAGGGCTCCTCCTCTTCCCCCGAGGAGCCTCACACACACCGCGGCTCCCGGACCCAGAGGTGGAGGAAATCCTGAAAATAGTCCATAGAGGTGAATCTTTCACCGCTAACCTCGGACCGTCATGTCTCCCCTCAATCAAGGTTACCTGAAGCCCCCCCTCATCTACCTCACACCTGTGAAAAAAATGGGAGGTCTTTATTTCTTTACTTTTATTTGATTTGTTTTTGATTTTTCTAACCAGCGCAGCTATGGCAACGATCAACGGGGTACGGACGTGCATGAATGTGTGTGACTGACTTGCAGTCATCTGGTGCAGCTATGGCAACCACCGCTGGAAATGGTGACTGTTTCTCTTGTTTCAATCTGTGCAGCTCAAGAGCGAAACAACGTGGTATGAGTCGAGGTTCGACGACTGTTCCCCCCCTTTGTTCCCCTTGGACCTAAGTGTTGGCCATTTCGAAGGCTTTTTCTCTCCACGTGTTGCCGATTTAAAGCCACAAAGTGATATCCTGTAGGCCTAATCATTCCCAATAATCGCCACGCATCCTTTTAGCACACACGGTAGCTCATTTTAAGAAGGATTAAAAGAAGACTTTTAAAAGCTTGAGACCCTCTGAGCGATAATCCAGACCCGAAGGACTGTTAGCTTGCCTTCTAAAGATCTTAAGGGAAACTTCATGGATTGCAGAGGGAATTTTTTAAAAAGACAGTGAGCTGCTAGAATACGCTCTCTATAATTTTACACTCAACACATACCTCTTACATGAAATAGACTGGACCAACTGATTGTCAAAAGTGCGAGCATGTGCAAGAGTGAGAGAAAACGAGGAAGTGTGTACTTGTACTGTGTGTTGTGGATGCTCTGAAAGAAAGCAAAACTGTCAGACCGGAGCGCCTCTTTTTCAGTTGTGAGTCAACTCTATTAACCCCTCTGTTTCCTATTATCCTAGATAGACACGTTTTATGTAAGACATCGTATAATCCATCGAGATGATAGTTTAGTTTCAAAATATTGAATCAATCATTAGACTCCCAGTTTGGTTGTTGCATAATTAGTTGAAAATAACATTACAATTTATAAATCATAGTACACGTCACTAATATATATGTAAAGTTGCAAGATATAATTGAAATTCTATTAACTTTAAGTAATGCATATATAAGGAATTAGCTCTGACGTAGGTGCATAGCCCTGTATATTGCACGAGATGCTTTGTTGGTGTGTGAAAACTCTCTCTCTCTATTTAACCGTTTTCATTCACGACAAGTCACCCTGAATTTTTTTTAACATTTTAACTCCATGCCTTCTCTTAGACGTTTGCCCAAATACTCAGCAATCATCTCTGACACAGCACAAAGACTCTTTTTATTCCAGGTGCAGTATCGGACCATTACAATATCATCACAGCTGCTTCACTTTACTTCATAATACCTCACCAATTCTTCTTTTCTGAAATGAATGTCAAGCTGTTTGCTCTCCCAGCTGTGTTACATTAAGACTGGACCACCTGTTTCCTCTTCCATCTGTGCCTACCATTTTGTTAGTAAGCACCAGCCAGGTAATGCTTCACTCGTCTTTGGGATGAGATGACGTCACTGCTGCTGCTGCTTCAGACTCACTGAAAAGGGAGAGAGGGAGAACTTGAGATAAAGAAAGAGAGAGAAAAAAGTGCTGCTTTTGGTATAACTTGAATCCCAAGCATGGCTTTAGTGGCACTTCTTTGTGACCTAACAACTCTTCTCTGACCATACTGAATGTGAAAAGAGCTTATCTGAAGTCGACTCCTCACAAAATTCAAGTCGAGTCGCTTCGGAGTTGTATCTTAATGTTCTGACAAATCAAATAACTTTGTATGATTATATCAAACTAGCTTGTGTGTTTTAAAAGCTCTAAGTAGACAACCAACTTTTTTCTGGTATATTTCTATACCAAAGAGTTTGGCTTTATTTTTTGAAGGCATTTAAAGTCAAGACTTGCTGAAGTGCTTGCTATCATTGCTCTTTCAGAATAAGAGGGACTTATTGCTGAAAGTGTAAAACAGAGCGGTTGTTTCTTTGTTGTTGTTTTTGTTTAATGTACAGCTTTTTGAATGTGTGCGTGCGTTAAAAATCAAATCTCAACAATGCAGCATGACAGAAAAAAGTGAATGACCAAACCACAGAAGGAGCACAGCCTATGCTCAAATCTCTATGGAAACATCTTTTTGTATGATGTATTTTTACATTTTTACACACAATTCCTCTCAGGATGATGAACTGTTCTCAGGGAATTAACCAAAAAAAGTGTATTTTATTCTTTTGGGAATCATCCACTGACTGATTCAACAAACTCTGTTAAGCAATGGTGAAGAGACGTATGTAACCGATTCATGTACTGATATTAGCAACTACCTCTTGAGTTATACATAGTTGTGCATTTCATTTTGTTTGTATATTTTTTGATGAGCTTGTATGATTAACTTTCGGTCTCTATTATACTGAGGTGTTGTGTGAGAAGTTCCCAAGTGTTGCCACAGACTCCCTGGTCTTCCTTCCCAGATTTTAACAAGTTACTTTTTTCTTTTACTGCAAAAATCTTTTTTTTTCCTTTCAAATTTTTCTTTTTGTTTACAGCAAAAGCCTACCTCATATGCGCTGTTCCTCCACAAACTCCTTACCTCCTCCCAGGCCCTCTACCTCCTCCATGCAGTTGTTTGTTCATTAAATTGCCACTTGTCGCACTAGAGTCACGCAGCATTTTCAACAAATCAGCCCCGAAGTGGCACATCACTTGTGACTCAAAAAATATCTTACAATCAAAGCCCTTTTTGAAGCTTCTCACAAGGTTTCACGACGGGCATGTTCGTCGCACACCTCCAGGGTGAAGTTTTTCTGCCACCTCTGTGTTGTACTGACAGTGTACACTTATCACATAGCTGCAGACAGCCGGTGAGTTTACCTCAGTTTGTTGGGCTAGCTATAGATGTGTTAAATATGAAATATTTTAACGGTCAGTTGAACACATTTTGAAAATACATGGACTATTGTTTTTAGTTTGTAAGTATTTTATCACAACCGTTTTTGTAACCACTTGATACCGTTGGCTTAATGTGGAGAAGGAATGAATTGTACTCAAACAAGGAGTGCCTATCTCTATGTTTTATCTGTTTGACCTATTACCAAATAGATATTACCTTCTTTTTGGGCTCCGTACTGATGACCTTTGATGGCCATTTTTACAGTCTCAGATAATCAGAAAATATGTGGTTCAGAGATAATGCCCCTTCTTGTTGCAAACTACATCTGTAGTTTAGAGCGGTATTGTTAACAGTTAACATGAAATCAGTAGATTTTGTACTAATGATGACATTGCATAGATGGCATTCTAAAAAAAATGTTTATGGAGATGAATATTGTTATCAGTACTTAAAAAAAACAACCTAACTCGAGATTACAGATTGATTTTGCATATGACTGAAATATAGCTGTTCACACTCAACTGAGAGAATCACTATGTTGCAGTGGGCCTATGTATGAAACTGACGGGTTTTTTGAATGCCAGTTATGAGCAAATTACACAACCATGGAAAAAAATATAGTGATATTATTGTTGTTATTAGCTTTATATTTTCTTCCAATCAATGTAACTACTGATTGATCTCTTGTATATTGTTCAGTATTTCACACAGCTTAGAAACCGTTATGTATAAGATACAAATCTCCAGAAGGTAATAATGATCAAATGGTAAAGGTTAGTCAAGGCTGCATGTAGGATAAGAAATTTGTGGAATGGTGTAATTAATTTCCACTTGTCTTAAGTGTTGAATCATGCAAACACGAGACAAACCAAGAAAACAAAGTGTCATCCTTTCAATCATTAGAAATGTTGCTGAGGGTTTTACTCACCAAACATTTGCATTCCTGAATGTACCAGTTGCATCTCAGCAGAAGGCTCAGTTTGAGCCTCTGGCCTAAAAAGGGAACATACAAGTACAACATACACATACCATTTTCTACCACCGAATACAGTGAGAAATAAAATCGAGAAAAATGGTAGCAAATGTGATAAATCCCAATCCCAATTTAATTTAAGATCTGACACTGGCGCAATGTATGAAACGTTGCATGCTGAGAGATTCACCGATGTAGAATTATGCATTGTAGAGGAGATTATATCACTCATGATACCATGCTAACAAAGATTCACAAATTTATTTGAGATTAATGAGTGTTTTTAAAAATCCCTTGTTTTCAGCTTTCATACCCCTAAAAAAATAATTCTGTTGAATGTTTGGAACAGAAAGGATAATTCATGCTTGATATCTGATGTCTGGTTTTACTGTGAAAACTATCTATCTCCAAATATGAAGAAAAGCTGCTTTATGTTCAGCATTGTTAGAAATACCTGATTCACTCTTTAGTGGATAATTAATTATCTAGCTAGATATGAAGATCACCACCAGTGTCCGAGATAATAAAGTGTTTTAATCTATATCCCAGGTTACACCGTTGTTTCCAAAACAAAGATGGCAGCCCGCCTGTTGCGCAACCAGTTCAATTTGTGTGTGCTAAACTAAGCTAATGTAAACCAAATAGTAGCTCATAGCACGTTGGTTTATTTCCCAAAATGTTGAACTTTGCTTTCAGTTTTGTGGCATCACGGATGAATTATTTAACCGGCCTACCAGGTATTGAACCTGTGTCCCTTTGGCCTTCGGGGTCAGAGCTTCAGTTTGGGGTAATTGGAAAAATGTCTTGGACAGTCTTATCAAATGATTATAAAAAAAACACAAAATAACCTTAAACAGATTACTGTAGTTACCTAAAATGATCACAAAAATACACAATGACTATAGAAACATTTCAAACAAGATGTTAAATGACTCAAGTCTACCCCATATCCCCCAAACAACAACAACAACAACAAAGAGATGCAAAATAACCATGAAGAAAAATAAAATGTCTTTCACACGTCTGTGCCAAAGGCCCCATTGCCTCATAATCTGTCTGTGTGGCATTTTTGTGAGGAGATTTAAGACTCATAAAATTTGGAGATACAGAGTTTTTTTTTTTTTTTTTAAAGCCTCTTGATGCTTATTGAATAATAATAAAAACTGCAATATAATTTAAATCCATTACAGATGATAAAATGGCAAAAATTACAGAAAACATATCAGATCCAAAGACAAAGAATGTCATGTGGATATAACATTCATACAGTGAAGACTGAAAGCTGAATTATCCTCAATAATCAATGAAAAAGCGCTGGAGACCGACAGGATATATTATGCCTTTATCATAGGAAGGGAAACCTCAGCAGTCTGACTCACTGTTTTCTAATGTGGTTGTTTAGGAGATGACTGCAGACAGACTGAAGTTCACATACCTCAACTGCCTTTGACAGCTGCTCTGTGCTATGCCTTGACTGGAGAAACAATGTGCTGTAGGGGATGATTGTTTATGGCATTTATATTGTTGTTTTTTTAAACTGAACTGTATCATGTCAGATCCGTATTGTGTTTATGTACATGAAGTCATACTGGAACATTGAATCTCTAAAGGACCTATGAATCCAACCAAGGCAGTATAAAGTGCAGATACTTTCCCGTATTGATGAATAACTTCACAATTCCAATGTTTGTTTATGTTTTGACTCTCTACATTGTGGTCAGAGGGAGTCTTCTGTGCTCTCTTCCTCTGGACTACATCCAGAGCCAAGCACTGATTGCTTCTGAATGGGGAAAAGTGTTCTTCTATGTGCATATCACTCATTATTTTAGCCCCAATATAAGTGTACTGCCTTTTTTATGTATTTCAGTGAATCTTGGATTGGATTTTTAAATATGTCTTAAATGTTTCACTTGATTGGAAAATAAACCTATTATATTGGCATTAAAGTATGTATAATTACTGAGAAATTGAGGTGGTTTAATGCTTGGATGTAATTCAGAAGGTTAAATTCACTCCCCTGTGCATTTGCACACACTTTTTTCTTTTTATGTTACCAGATGTATATTTCGTGGTAGAGGAGAATTCTACTGATCTTACACGTTAAGATAGTTTTACTAATTGTGGAATACAACTCTTAACCAATTCTAAAAATGGGTCTTCTAGCTCTGGAGAAAAGTCAAGTATAACAATACAATTCAACAACTCTAGTGTTTTGGAGTTTAAAAGACGTGTTTATCAGAAAGGGTTCAATGATCAATGCTGCAGTTGCATTATGAGAGCAAAAAAATCGGGCATTTTTAAAGCCTGACCCTTATTAAGGATTAAAAATCTGAACGCCTCTGCCTGTATTTTCAACCTGATATTTATGAAACAGTAAGTGTGATGTTATTAGAGCAGCTGAATTGCTAACCAAACAGTTACAGTAGCAGCGACAGTGGAGGGTCATATGGAGCTAAATATGACTCCTCCGGCTTTACATTTCCAAGGCAACTTTGGTTTTCTATTCGTATTAAATGCACGTTATCGTGGTCTTCACGGGGGACACATACAAATAAAATGTGCACAAATGAAAGTCACATCAAGGCAACACCGAAGACATAAAGGTGAATATTAACATCTGATATTGTCAAAATCTGCCTCTGCCTCTGAATAAAGTCACTCATTTATGGTTGTTCAGTTATCTGATGAGAGAAACCATGAGATCTATCAAACACAGGACCAAAAAGTCACTGAAACTGAGCGAAAGTGATGACAAAGTTAAAAGTGAGAGAATGAGTGTACTTATATTCTATCAGTTTCACTACTTCTCCACAAGGGGGCAACCAAGTGCTGCTATACCACTGTTCCTCCTCAGGCCTGTGAAGGACAGCCAAAGCAGATTAATCACCTCAACACATCTGACTCACCAAAGACACTGGTGTTTCTTCACAGCCCTCTCTCTATTCTGCTGCTCCTCTTTAATGGCCTAGCGCCTTGCTTTTTATAACCAGCTGTCTCTCTCGCTGTCTCTCTTCTAAGCACATAGAGGCTTGAGGGGGTCCATTAAATGAACGCTCTTTGTTTACCGTTTCCCTTTGTTTACCCACCATCATTTTCCTATGCAGCTTCCCTTTTTCATATACTATCTCTGGAGATGCCATTGTCAAGGTCAGCTATTTTCATGGCAGGCGATATTGAAGTTATCACGGGGAGGCAATGATGAAGAAGAAGAAGAAGAAGATGGGAGCAAGGACAGAGAGAACCAAAGGATAAACATGGCTGGGCCTTTAAATACAGTGAGTGTTTTCAGAATGTCAGAGGCAGTTCACAAGCCGGAGAGAGGAGAGGAGTACATATCTTCTCTTTCTTTTCTCTCTATTCCTCATTCCTAAACTGCATGTTGACCTTTGTAGTTCTGCCTCCGGGCTGTATGCTTTAACCTTTCCAGTGAGATAGAAGGAGCCCTTGTACTGGGAATACAAGATAAATCACAACTGCTGTCTGTTAATGCGACAGACAACAATACACACTGGCATGCAGGCACTGTTGAAACCTTTGTCCTTTCTCGCAAAATCCTTGCCGAACCTAAAACACACACACAGATGGCCATGCCTCCATAAAGATGTTCGTAGCATCAGTGCTCTGGATTATTATATCTACAACCCTGAATTATTCATCTTTCATTAAAATGCATTCTGAGTAATGATAGCTAGGAGTGTGTTTTGGGGTATTTTCTTTTTCTTTTTTCTGCGTAAAAACACAGGGGTCATTAGAAGTCATTTATGGTCAATTTTGTATGATCAACCATGCTCCAGAGAAAGACAGAAAAAAAAAATCCCATTTACTTTCTGTGCATTGGGAATTTATGTTGAAAGAGATCAAAGGGGACAGACAAAGAGATGAGAGAATCGACATCTTCTCGTCTCCATTTGGCTCCCTATGAGAGGAGGAAAATTACTTTAAAGCTGCTGCCTTGATGAAAGAAAAAGGCGTTATGCCTGATGTATTCCCCCAGAGGTGGAATCAACAGTGTGAATGACTCAAAGGCAGAGACAGAGGGGAGAGAAAGAGAACATTTGTTTGAGAGAATCTAATGGGGGATGTTGGAGAGGAACGGGACGACTATTTGACAGCAGCGAACAAAACACAAATCCCCTGTGAGGTGATGTGACTGGTTCAACACTCAGCACTGTTGTTTCCGGTGTGTGCATAAAAACACAGCCGATGTCATCAGATAGAGAGAACAGTGGCAGCGTCAATCTGGGGATTTTATCAGACTGTGCAACGTCAACATGTCCATTTGCAAATGCAATTTGGTCTCACATTCAAACATACACTTGTTTTTATTTTATTTTTTTTAAATTTATGTGAAGAGGTCATGAGAAGAAAATACCCTCCAAAGTCCGATTAGGTTCTCTCACCCCTTCAACGAAGAGACAACTAGCGCTGACATTTTTTCTGATAGAGCTGCCAAAGCATCTAGCCCACCATCCTAGTTACACATAAAGCAAATAGAAATGAAAACATTGTCAGTGAAAAAAGACTCATGGGGTAACAGAGACGCCAGGAGCAGGGTGAATCACTTAGCAAGCTGTGCTCCTCCATTCTGCAGCTGCCACCCACCACAACACATCTGCCACTGGGAAAAAAACACACTCAGATAGAAAACTGCGTCCAAACGAATTACTACATGACAAAAAAGATCACTACTTCAAATTGAAATTTATTTGCAGTCAAAACGGGGTTCGTCCCCCCTGAGCACACTGTAGAAACCCACATACAGGTGGCAAATGGTGGAGGCTCCATGCAACACACACAGAGAAAATACACTGAGTCTGGCGAGCCCATCACATTTCTTTGTGTGGGGCCGATGGTTCTTCCAATACACCTCCCCGTGCTATCTCTGGGCAGACACATGCCAGTGCTGGGCAAGATCCTAATGCGTATCAAATCGTCACTTTTCAACCAACAACGCTTGCCCAGCTCAGCCAGCTACTGCAATTCCCCTTTTGTTGCATTTCCCCAGGATTTCAAATTATACATGCTGAACTCCACAGAAAGGAGTCAAAGCTTATTGCTAGACCTGAAATGTCTACTGGAGGGGAGTCAAGTGAATATTGCGCCAAATAATTGCTACTAGCTTTGTCAATATAAACCACATGGTAACAAATCATTAAATTATTTACACAGACCATACCGGGAATCAATGATTGCTTTAGATCGGAGGGAGGGTGAATAAAATAATGTAAAATTATTGATTTGTGTGTGTGTGTGTTTTTTTAAGCAACAAGTTCTGTTATAGTCAGCACTTTCATATACTTTTACCTGAAATATCTACACAAGGACACTAAATATATCAACATAACTTAATTTTAGTTTTCCCATTATTTGCTCAGGTGTTTGAGAGTTCAAATGAAGTCAACTGTACATTTTTAAATGACAGATTTCTGTGTATGAGTTGCAGTAATTTGCTTGGTCATAGAGTCATACTAAGTGTGACAAGTAACTGTACGTGTCTGGAGAATCAATTTAAGCATATACAGCTACACTAGCAGATGTGAGGCTATACTTATATATATATATATATATATATATATATATATATATATATATATATATATATAGTGCATTAAGGCAGCTGGGAATTGAGAAAATTCTCATTCGGGAACGTCCCACTTCCTAATGAGGAGCATTCACAAACAGACAACATGGCAGCCTCTGAAAAATGTGCTTCTGCTGTCAGAATACAGAAAATGGAAAGATGGGAAAGATCTTAGTTTTGAACGTATTGGTTTTAAGTATTGGTCAGATTTTGACTGATATTAAATAAAAGCTCAATGTTCAACGTGCTGATGCCCGTGTTTTATCTTTTATATATTTATTAATGTCTTGTTTTATCTTAGTAATGTTTTGTTTTATCTCAGTTTTTTTTTCATACATATTTGACCTTGTTCATTGCTGCTGAACTGATGAGTTGCCAACTCAATTTCGATGTATTTTTTACATTGACAATAAACTGCCTTATGTCCTTATGTTATGTCCTCAAGCAATCACAAAAGTCAATACAGTTCATACTGAGGGGGTCAAAATGACCAAATTTCATGGTAATCTATGTATTTCACTCAAAATTACAAATGTGAATATAAGGGTGGTACTAAAGGAAAAGTAATATGATGTCAATAAGATTCCTCATCTGGGAACCATAAACCAGTCATTAGTTTCAGGAAGAATAGGTGGACATATTTCAATCTGTGGATCGACACTGCCATCCCCGGAGTCACTGCTGTTGTGGCGAATAAAAACTGGGCATACATTGACCAGACAGGAACGTCTGTTGTATGGTTAATAAAGCAAATTAAATGCATGACGAATCAAGGTAATACTACTTGCTACTCTAGCATTTATATTCTTTGATTCATGCCATTGACTAATAAACTAAGAAAGAAAGGGGATAATTTATCAGGATATATTTTCTAATTTGCATAATTTGTTATAACAAAATCTCGGACAAAAGGAACAGTTCTAACTTCTTGTGATATCACCCATGCATATAATGACTTTACAAGTACATGTACTGCTACTTGTTCAAAAGAAGAAAAAAAAAAAAATCAAAGTGGATTTTCATGATTCTTAATCTGGGATCCTGAATTATTAAAATCGCTGGGAAATGAGTGGGGGAATATATTTCCGCCTTTACAAAACCTTCCCTGGCAGGCGCTATTAGCTTGTAATATCTGAATGACAAACCAAAGTCACATTCAAAAAGCAATTTTCTGTCCACACCGCAATCTTGTCCATTAATTGGCTAATGAACAAGATGTTATCCAAGGATACCATTCCAATGAGCACTTAGTAAAAAGGAGGAAGACGACCTAATATGACGGAAATAAGTGTGACAGACTAAGCGGTCCCTGTTGAACGCACTGACGCATGCTCTGACCTTCCCTGTCAATCTGGAGGGCAGACAGGGTGGCCGTTTATGTTGTGGTGGCGGAGCTCGGGCTGCAGAAACACTTTTCATCATTACGTCCAAGAAAACCTGGTCTGAAAACCAGAGCTGTCCGACTGTCCGGCGCTTCCTGTGGGACGGTCATAACAATAAACAATGGAGAATTAGAGAAAGTGGTGAGGAACATTTTGTCAGGCTGTGCAGCCTCCTGTATATCACCGTGATGCTTACAATCATCTGGATGTTCTGCGATCTTAGAGTGATACTTTAGAAACTCTGGTTGGAGAGAGTTGTGCACTCCAGGTGGATAGATGACGCCAGTCTGAAAAATAGCTGGTCAAACATGCTTACAAGCCTGATTTGATTTACAATTTAGCAATGACCTCGTATTCATTTAGATTATACAAATCAAGCCTTTGGGTATTTAATCAATTAGAAAAGTCTGACATTTCAGAATATTGGAAAACATAATGCTCATTATTATGCTTGATGGCATCAGTTACCCACTTATATCCTCTTGTGTGTTCATTTGTTACCAGAATAAACAAAAAGAAAGATTGCATGAAGAATACGAGGCATATCTACAATTATGACATTTTAATGACATTATTTGTAAAACTTTGCATCAATGACAAATTCCATGAGCTCAATATTTGTTTTCGACAGCCAAGCCTTTGGAGTCGTTTCTGATGAATGTTTCCAGATCATTTCAGCTCGCACCACTAGATTTAGCAATGTGGAAAATGACAAGCAACACTGGTAGAAAGTCAGCAAGTTCCCTTTTCAATCTTTTTACAAAGTGTAAATGAGGTTGTTTTAAATCAGCCAGTGTATTGATCCATTCATGTCCAACAGAGTTGTCAGCACTAGCCTTGGCCCTTGTTTGAGTAGGTTTTGTTTTATCTTTGAAATCCCTGGAATAACGGTTCAAATTGATTAACTGGGTAGTGTAGGACGACAGGGGCAGTGATGTAGTAACCTACCAAGTATGCTTGTCATTTCACAACATGGAACAGAGTTAACAGACAAGAGGTGTTGCGGGGCCACATGAGATTATGTCGCCTGGTGGAGAGAATACACATCTGGAGACAATTAGTGGATAAATGATTTGCTCAGCCCCAAAGCTCTCATCAGCATCATGCCTCAAGTTGATCAAGTCCACTTGGGGCGACACGAGTGAAGGAACACCTGGCATTTGAGCTAAGGTGAGACATTTACTATGGTAACATACAGGAAGCGCCTCCAAGCACATCAGATTTATTGCAGCTTCACTGTTTCATACATTCACAGGCTGCCAAACAATCCTCTCTGATTGAGGTCGTTCTTGTCTGGTACAGAGTCCTAAAAGTAATATTTTCTAAAACAAGTGAAAAATATCAACCGAAAGTCAAAAAATTTGACTTTTTTCAATAATTTTCTAAAATCAAGTTTCTGTTTTTGTCTTCTTCTAGTGCAGAAATTTTATATTTTTATATTGAGCTTGATTTGCATTGGTAACATGGCCTTATTAATACCCTTACTGCACTGATGGGCTTTATGCTCTGGCAGGTTATTTATAGATCTAGACCTATCAATCTATCAGGCATGATATCAAGGCTGATAGCCGATAGCAGATTTATTGGTATGGATGCATACAGTGTGTCAGCTGAGAAGAAACAAGTGTTTGCAGATAAGAGATGCCAAAATAGATTGGAGGTCATTTAGAAACCGTCTCTGTATTACATTGTTTGTCCACCAAAGATTGCTGAAAGTTGATTTTTTTTTTCAACTATAAAATGTCCTGCTTAGCAATTCTTAAAAAAAAAATAATAATAATCAGAGATCTGTGTTAAGCTTGTTTGTTTATGTTAAAAAAAAAGTACTTTAAAGGTGATTTTTTTTTTCTACCTTAAAAAATGCCACTTTTAGGACTTGAAACTGGCTGAAAATATGATAATAAAAGTGACATTTTGCAATATATTAGAGCTACATAATTACAATTGTGTTCCTCTTCCACAGAAGCAACATTAGGATTTTTTGCTATGGATTTCATGGTGACTCATCACAGCTACGATTAGTTAACCACACTTGTTGTCCGTAAGAGAAAATTAAAGTTAGATGGGAGAACAGTTGCATTCGGTGAAATTAGTCACTACCTTGCCTACTACTTCGAGCACCACTTTGTTTGTAGTTTTGTTCTTCTTATTCACCTAAATCCACTATATTGTCCCCAGGCAGTATGCACAGCTGGCCCCGTGAGACTGGCAGACAAAAGACTAAATCTCTAAGTGACGAAAGTGATGAACCCTACACAGCAGAGTTTTGAGGCCCCATAAGCCGCCAGTTGTCAGGAGTTTGAGGGCTGAGTTGGTATCTGCTACATATTTTGTCCACAGAAGGGGCTACCATGATACAAAGTACTACAAAACTTCTTGTTCTTGTACAAAAACAAACATTTTTGTAGAAATCCTGCATTTTAAACAACAACTGATACAGAGTGAAAACTGCAGACTGTGTGTAAGGACGGACATGAGTAAAGACTTTGACAGTATACATTGCTTGTAGAGGCTTTGAACATAATAGGCAATGGCAGAAAGTTCTTCACAATGGCAGAACTTTGGCACGAGAAAGGCTTTACAGAAGAAGATGATGAATATTTGACAAGGTCAGCATAGATGATTCCAAACTAAACATCACTTTTATACATCAGTTTCATAATAAACCATTTGGCACTGACTACTGTTCCATTTGTTGGTGTAAGATTAGTGTTTGTTCAAATCATTTGAGAGAAACTCAAGCCACTGAAGGGAGGGACCGATCGGGTCACACACACATGGAGGTAAGACAAAAGGGCATTGACATCAACAAAAAAACTACATCTGGTGTTACTGTCACAATAGAGTTTTCCCCTCTGCACAGGTGTGAAGTGTGTCAGATGAGAGTGTGAGTGTCTGTGTGTGTCTGTGTGTGTGTGTGTGTGTATGTGTACGTGTGTGTGTGTGTGTGTGTGTGTGTGTGTATGTATACATGTGTTATGTGTGTGTGTGTCTGTGTGTGTGTGTGTGTGTGTGTGTGTACTGTGTGTGTGTGTACGTGTGTGTGTGTGTGTGTGTGTGTGTGTATGTATACATGTGTTATGTGTGTGTGTGTACGTGTGTGTGTGTGTGTGTGTGTGTGTATGTATACATGTGTTATGTGTGTGTGTGTGTGTGTGTGTGTGTGTATGTATACATGTGTTATGTGTGTGTGTGTACGTGTGTGTGTGTGTGTGTGTGTGTGTGTGTGTGTGTGTGTGTGTATACATGTGTTATGTGTGTGTGTGTCTGTGTGTGTACGTGTGTGTGTGTGTGTGTGTGTGTATGTGTACATGTGTTATGTGTGTGTGTGTGTGTGTGTGTGTGTGTGTGTGTGTGTGTGTGTGTGTGTGTGTGTGTGTGTGTGTGTGTGTGTGTGTGTGTGTGTGTGTGTTAAAGTCCACTTCTAGTGTGGACCAGACAAATGTTTCGTCACAAACCTGCTAGGATCATCTTTCAATTTACATACTTTACCAACACGTAAGTCCTTTGTTTCCAGCTCCCATCAAACAGTGAATGTAGCAGTGAGGTGACACTGCTCAGGTATCTATATTTCCACAGGAAACATCCGTCTACATAAGCAAGTGGGTTCAAAAGGAATCCTGTTTTACTGCTAACCTCGACCCGTAGTTAAGTCAGCATTAATCTGACCCCGTCGCCCCTCCTTGTTTTTTATTTGGGGCAGGGGGGTGGGGGGGGGGTGCATTCAGCGTTCACGCCATGGTCTCCTTTCCTGGGAGTCTCCTGTCGTTAAACGTATGCATGTTAATGACCTCCTCTGTCTTAACGATGACGGGCGGCTGAGGCTTTTGCTTGAGACGGCGTTGGCACTTCAGAGACACACGCAGCTCGTCCATCATGGCACTGCAGAACGATCGCTGCAGAAAAGAGGGGAAGTTACAGCTGGTGTCATTCTGCATGACACGCAAACGTTCCCTTTGTTAAATATGACTAACATTCGAATGCTATACTGAATATTGGCAAGACATGAGGTGAGGTTCCTCCTGGGTTAGAGTGGTATCTCCAAAATGCTTTTTGTTTACATATTTGTAAGCATTTACTTATATCACTATTTGTATTCTATCTCGATCGAGTGTGTTTCAGCCTATCCATGTCACCTCAGTGTTCCCGGGTCAGTGTCACACTGCCACAGGGTCTTTTTGACCACTAGGTGGCTCCAGTATTTGAACATTTTATAATCCTACACATTGTGGCTTTAATGGTGCTGGAATTATTTCCGTTTCATTAATTACATTTTACTGTTTTACCTGGTAAATATTCTAACTTTAATTTTAATGGTATGGTTCAAGTCGTAAAAAAGATTTTCAGAAAGCGCCTCCAGAACCACACAAGACAATATGTAACTGTTTTTAAAGCAGGAGTAATAGCTGCTGCTCAAGACAAAAAAAAATTCACAAACAATGGATGTATACATGTATACAATACTGTATTATTTAATAGAGAGTCTGATAGTGTCGTTGAGTATTAACATTGACAAGATCAAGTTAGAAAAAGTATTACTGGAGGTAATTTTAGACGTAAACATTTTAAGTGTCAAACAATACTTAATTCAGTAAAACTCAAAATACTTATTCTTACATACTTAGTATTTAGATTGAACTACAGCCGATTCATTTTATTTAAAGGTCTGGTGTGTCCCAGATTTCTCCCTTCTCAGCTTTTCTGTCACACAAAGGTCTAAATGTGTTTACCAGTCTTTTGCACTCTGCCAAGAGCTAAATCCCCAGAGAAACACTAAATACTTGTAAGTTTTGGCATGAAAGTGAGAAATGTACAGATACAACACAAAGGACAAAATATCCATTTCAGAAGATTAAATCCAAAAATCTTGCTACCTCTTTAAAACACCAGTTATGTAACTTCCATAATATAAGCTTCTGCTGTCCCTGCATGTATGTGGTGTTAAATCGTATAAAATGTCAATATTCTTGTGCGCCAACTTTGCCAAGTCAAATTCCAATACATTGCTTTTCTGATTATGCAAAATGCAATTCAGATTCACAGGGTGTAGGAGGGGAGACGATATAAAAAAAGGAGGGAGAGAATGAAGCTATTATTTTTCTGTTTGTGTATGTGTGTAGGTGTGGGAGATGGATATCTGTAAGTGGCTTATGCACCAAGTATTTTGTTTTTTTTCTCCATTTTTACATATATTTGTCTGGTGTATGAAATGCATGATATTTCCTATATTCTGAAAGAGGGGTGATTACGGAAGTAGAGAGGCGAGAAGGGCGAGGGAAAAGAAATGGTGAAAAACAATGAGGAGGAGGGTAAAAACCTGGTGGTGTGAGGGTGGAGGAGGCTGGCAGGGAGTGAAAGGAGAGGCTTGTTGTCAGCATGCAAATTACCAGCACCTTGGCTGCCTAGAGATTGTGGCATTTGCAAATTATCTGAATATTGTGACACAGTCTTGCAGCTCTTGAGTAATGATAGCTAAGATGTGCTCTGAAATATATGCAGCTTATAAGAAAAAAGCCAGAAACTAATTACAATTGCAATAAAGTAACAGGCTGCTGCGCTGTGCTAATTCTGTAGATGTAAATAATTAAAAGACGCTATCAAAAGGACTTTTACAATTATCTGGAAACATCATTGCACAAGTTAAAGTGCACTAAAATACAGACTCCACACTGTGATGAATCATATGCACTCAGTACTAAAATAGAGCACCGATAGGGCAGCCGGAAATATATTCAGTCTCTTTCTAGAAATAAACATAACCAGAGGGGGGAGAAAGAAGCTGCAAATATTATACCGTGTGCTGAATGTTTTTTTTTTATTTTTCAGGGACATTACAGGATATTTATAATGAATAACTTGCTGTAATTGCTCCGTTCGTTCACACTGGCCGAGCACAAATCTGATTCTGCGATTTCAAATTCGGAGATGCGCTGACAAAATCCTCCTTTCTTGTGCAAATCCAGGTATCTACCAATGTTACAGCCTTTTTACTATGAAATTCCATCTTTTTGGTGCCATCCCTCCACTGCAGCCCAGCTAGGGAACATTGTCCTTGGAAAGAGGGAGGACTAACTTTGTAAATTTCACACTTGATTTAGCGAACTCACTGCTAAAGCCTCACACTGGTCTCAGCCAAACTTTGGAAAGCGTTTTTTTGGACTTTGTCTCAAACCTCTTCCATTGGCATTTCTTCACCACCACTCAATCTCCATTAAGGACATGGGGGAAAAAAATGACAGCTCCCAGTCATTCTTTTGGTATATGCATTTAAGTCTTTTACAAGAGACTTGGAAAAAAAATGAAACATTTATTTAAATCTGCAGAAAAAAACAAACATCCTACATAAAGATGCACTGAATGTGTGCAGTATGCATGTTTTATATTTAACTGATTTGATTGTTGTTTGGTTTAATTTCTTGCATCTACAGTTTAATCCCCCTTAAAAAAAATAGAGGAATACAATAAGACATGGTGAGGAATGAGTGAGGGATGTCTAACTTAAAATGAAACCCAGCTCAGGTAAAATAATGAAATTACAGTTAGAAACAACCAACTTTGAGACAAAGACATAATGTTTTAATTCTCATAATGTGTCAGAGGAGACCCGGGTACCTTTTCCAGCTGAGCATTCTGTTTAGACTTGTAAAGGACCTCCCCCACAGCCACAAACACTGACAGCACCAGTCCTGCAGCCAGCACGATGAAGATCCCACCGATGTTCTGCACTCCCAGAGCGCTGGCCTCTTTGCTCTCCTCCTCGGGACAGCCGTTGCCTCTCCACCACTTCTCCTTCATCATGTGCAGCTTTCCTTCCTCCTGCAGCTGCAGAATGGCTATCGTGATCCTGTCTCTGTATGGGGAGCCTGCCGATACAAAAACACAACAATTAGACTGGTGAAAACAAAACAAAAAGATTTTGCCTAGTTTAGTCATTGTTGTGTTGGTGGGTGTATGAAGCACATTCAGGCTTGCATGTGATCATATATAACCTGTCATGTTATTGTTGGCTGCTTAGAGAGAGTTTTTTTGTAAATCCTTCTTCAAATCCCACTAATCCCTATAGTCACAGAGTGATTCCAAAAGTCTCACTCCTCTCTGCAGTGTGTGAATTATAATGCACAGGGAGTTGGCAACAATGACTTAGCTTTGTGTAGCAGAGCTGCTGTTGATTCTGACGAATTAGCTGCTGTTTGCGCACGCTTTGGTGCGACCTAAATGCTGCCCATAAACAGAGCAGCCCAGTGGGGTGTACATTACATGGGTGCATACGTGTTTGGGATTAGATGTGTGTATCGGCGATAGGGTTTCCTCTATAACTGTGTTTTTTATGGATGTTCATGTCATGTTGACTAAAAAGAACCCCAAATCCACAGAAAGTGGGAAGGCGCCAGAATTAGAGACACGGCACTAAGGCGCAGCGGGTGCTGGCTTGATCAAAGCAGGAGTAATCGTCGCAGTCGAGCCGAGTGGGGTCGTGTTCCTTCCCCTTCCACAGCGTGTGACACAACAGACGGCCGATCGAGGCGCAGCACACACTCTCTGCCTCAACCAGGCCAAGAAAGATTAATACTTACTGTGAATGTTCATCTTTCATGTTTTCGCTGCTTTAAAAGCTTGTTAGTGTATTTATGCGATTACGGAACTCATACATAATGAAGCCTAGTTGTACATTTCAATTTCAGGCTTTCGGCTCATGTGTTTACTCAGAGTGAGTTAAAAGAGATGAAACAAACGTTAATTTTTTATAATGGGAGCAGAATATCTATTTTTTTTATTTTTTTTACAAACACAATAATGTTTTGTCTTAAAACTCCGGTGGAAGTGAACGAGTCTGACCCCAGGAAGCAGGTAGCATCACTTTGTCTCCGACAGCTTTGCCTGTCAGCCACTTTGGTTGATTCTCTTTCGGTCTCATCTATCATTTATCAAATGCCATCCATCATCCTTTCATCTCCAAGTCTCTATGTATTTACACTGACAAAGAGGACATTACTACAAAACGAAAAAATTACAGCGCGCCAGTGATTTTTGAGCAGCATATCTGTGTTTTCCTTTATTTACCTCCACCAAGGACATTATGTTTACATTGGAGTTTGTTTGTTTGTTTGTTTGTCTGTCTGTTTGTCAGCAGGATTACAAAAAAAACGACCAGTTTGATATTCACCAAACATAGTGAAATGGTGCCGCATGGGTCAATGTGCAGCCATTCAATCTGGGAGCGGATCTGAATTACGAGGTGGATCCACAAATTATTTTGTACTTTTATTAGCACTGCTTCATAGGGAATTTGGCTTACAAAATGCCGTACATCTTAAAATTCATTAGGTGACAGTTAAGTTCAATAGTGACAAAACCAACCCAATGTTATACCAAAGCGTGTCATACACCCATCAGTCCACTGGAAGATACCGTGCCAGCTTCACGTTTCGCCTTGCCTACATGGTTAGGGTTTTGGAAAAGATCATGGTTTGGATTAAAATACTGCAAGTAATTTTACGTAGGAAACGTTAGGTTACCTAACATATGTAACACAAGTTAAATAGTTACTTGATTTACAAAAGTTACTGAAGTCATAAAATAAACCCACACTGACTTGCAGATGGTTGTTCCTTAAACCCAACCCCAACTTTTTTCCTATACTTGGACTTTATACATTTTTCTACATCATTACATGACCCCTGTTTCGATCCTGGTTACACGTGTTTATTTTTCAGGCTTATGTGAAGCGATACCCGATACCAGGCTGGACAAAACATCGGACATTCTAGAAATACGACTCCATATCACAATCCACATTCATGGATACCAGTAATCCTCTGGGATATACACGTACTTGTTGAAACTTAATACAGCAACCAATCGTTATGAAGCACAAGGGGCCAGCGGTTTCACAGCGGAAACTGGAACCAATACAATGATAACATTGGTAGAGTTCTAAGTATATCCAGACATACTATATAAGCGGTTGCAGTTGCAGATTTGTACAGCACAGAGGAACTACTGGCTCACCAAGTGCCTTTCTATTTCTTGAATAGTCCTTTATAAGTGTGCCTGTGCTGTACTTGCATGTATGCCTTTCATGCATTCTGTGCATGTACAGTAGATACAGTATATTCTGCTCTAAATATACAGTCTCATATGTGCATTTGGCTGTGCATGTGAAAAGCATATGCTTGCTTCATTTGAAGATGAGAGATCTATCAAGTATCCGAGTCCCTTGATTCTCACTCCCCTCATATCTCAAATGATTAATGATAGCCTAACAAAGCAGGCCTTGGATAAATGCTAATAGGATGGGTCCTTAGAGAGGAGGATATGGAGAGCGGGGAAAAATGCTGTGCTTGACACACTGTGCATACACAACTACCTGACAGATGTTCAACACCAGAGGACATCCATCACTCCGATACTGTCTGGCCTCAAGTATTAATGTGATCTCAGTTTAAGTCGATAGCAGTAGAAGACGCGTTTGCGTTTTGGGAAAAGGACGTGTGAAAACAGACAAGCTCTAAAAGGTTAAGACTTATTACACGGCTTGCTCCGGTTTATTGCTGTAAAAGTCCTCCAGGGAATGAGCTGCTAAACAGTGTTCAGCAGGCCAAAAGTGATAGGCTAGAGGTTGATGAGAAGGCTGAGGTCTTCGTTGGGTTTGGGACGAAGACACGAGAAGAAAGCCACTTGAAAAAGTGAAATATTCCAGCTCTTACCATAACTGCTGGCATAAAAACAGAACTCACTTTGAACTAATCAAGTAATTAACTATCTCAAGATCTCTTTCTATCACAGAAGAAACAGTTTGCAGGCTGTAATCAGCTTTATTTCTGAAATATTGAGCAGTGAAACTCAGAATTAGAGATGGAAATGAGTTCGTGGGCAGTGATAACTTTGAAAGTGGGCATTCATTATCATGCATTTCAATACTAAACCACTTATAACTGAATTGAAGTGATTTGATATATATTTCCCCATATATTTGATGCTTTTATCACCACGGGAATACAAAAAAAAAAAAGAGCTGATCCACGTTCTAGGTTCCGTGTGTCCATTTCAAGGGCATCAGTGTAAGTACTTCTGCACTTATGGAGCCACAGCGGGACTATATTTCACAGCATCACCTCAGCTTTGTTATGGCCACGGCAATCACGGCATCCCTGCAGATTCATAACTGCCCCGTACTCATCAGCAGTAGCCGGGTCCAGATGCGGATGGCCAGAATTAATCCTCCATATTTTGATGGCCTTCGTATCACTGATGATGGATGCCACCATTATAGCCGGTTGCAGTGTTTTCCATGGCCTCGTCATGACCACTCTAACCTTCATGACACTGGAATTGGAACCATCAACAGCTTTCAGCCAGGGTCCTCAGAATTGCCAGGGCTGAGCTGTGCGTTTATTAGTTTTAGCTCATCTACCTCAGCACAGGATAATGGTGCTTTAAAATGTCCAAATCCAAATTTTTGACAGAACTTGGGTCAAATAAGCATCTGAAAACAACTCCAAGTGCTTGTTTTATACTCTCTGAAGTGTATTTTAGTTGTGGTTTAATGCTTAGCTACAACTCAGACAGTGTCAAGTAAATCAAAGAGAATTGCACTAAATTGACTTTCAGGTTGTTTTCAGTGTTTCACTGTCTGGCACTCGCACATTCTTGCCTCAAGTGACTCCAAAGTACAATAAAACACACCATTAAAAGTATTTTTGAACATTGTTTGACCCAATTTTGATTCTTACTGTGTAAGTAATCCTGTGAGACAATCATTATGGCTAGAAGAAAAAAAGCACACACTTGCCAAGGCAGTGAGCTGCAGGCACATTTTAACCTTATCCATAAATTCAACTTTTGCAGCCATTCGCTTTTCATTAAGCTAAACCTTTTACACCTCACTCTGTCTAACCATTATACCTATGACCCCATCAATAAAGGTCAAGCTCTCCGTTCTCAAGAGCTTATACATCATCCACACGGTATACTTTTATCTGCCACATAGTATCTGCTGCGTCTCTCTGACCTAAACCTGTTTAAATGTTTTATAACAGCAGGCAGCACAGAGGCATGCAGATGTTATATTTACCCATCGGTGTTCCCACTCCGTAGGCTTTGGAATCTATGAGGCCTCCAATCTGTGTGAGGTTGCAGTTGCGCTGGGTGGAAAACTCGATGGTGGTGGACTCCATGAGGAAGGCATAGTCTGACGTCAACACACGCTGGATGCCCTCCTCCACATTCTTCACCATCACAGATTGCCTCCTGCTGTTCATGAACTCCCACATCTTGTCATAGGTAGAGATTTTTGTCTTCTGCAAAGAGCCAGAGAATAAGATTTGAATGAGACTGGTAGCATTAGAATAGAATATATGTCAACCAAGTCTAAATGTTATGATAATTTTCT
Source organism: Brachyistius frenatus (assembly GCF_029030835.1). Lineage (NCBI taxonomy): Eukaryota > Metazoa > Chordata > Actinopteri > Embiotocidae > Brachyistius > Brachyistius frenatus. The sequence goes on from NW_027210887.1 coordinate 62,888, forward strand.
TTTATAAAATAAGTATTATGCAGCCTGTCGGATGTCTTCAAAAATTACTTATTCATTAAACAAAAATACTCGTACATATTATTATTTTTACGAAAAAGACAAAAACAAAGTTACAATCCCTTCACATTTTTTTCAACAAGAGCCATTCATTGTATTCACATGTAATTACCTCTTCTGCCATTCCCACGCTAAATTCTAATTGCCTTCTTTTGCATAAAATATTCCCAGGAGTCGTTGCATGTATATATTCCAGCGTTTAGGTTTAATTTATTGTTACCAAACATTTCCTACTGCTGCTGCTTCGAAAGCATTTAACTGACAAAAGTCAGGAGTAGCTCTTATCACAAGGAAGGCATTGATCACCAATGTTAGCGCTTACTGCAATTGTATATCAAAAGTATGTCTACAGAACAGGAATTTATTACAACAGATGAGTCACAAATGCAGTTAATAATGGAACAAAAAGAAGAAGCCCCAGTGAGCTATTAGATAAAGATCTGCAGGTGACATCTGCTGTAAGTCCTCAGGAGGGGCACAAACTTTAACATTTTTAACACTTTAAAAATAAATGTTGTTTTTTTTAAACTACTCACGTATTATTGAAGCAACATGCTTTTGTTTGGCTGTATTGTAAATAAATACATCCTACTGTTCTGATTCATTTAAAAAAAAAAAAAAAAAAAAAAAACTAGCTACTAAAGAAATGTTTGCCAAGACCGCTGTAACCACAGGTGTTGCAAAGTCTACCAAATCTTAAGGATTATAACTGTGATAAGTGAGAAAGTAATATTCCTCTCTATCCACTCTATGAACATGATGGCTACCTTGAAGAATGTCATGGTGGCACCGTCCTCCACCACCCCATACAGGATCTTAGTTTGTTTGGCCAGGTCATCGGCTGAGTCAATGGGTGACTCCATCCTCTCCACAGTGAGGAAGGCAGCCAAGTTGGCTGTATATGAGGAAATGATGATGAGGGTGAAGAACCACCAGATGCCTCCCACTATTCGAGTCGACAGGGCCTTGGGCATGAGCTCTGAGCCTGTGGCGAAGGAGGTGGCAGGAGTGAACGTCACACTGAAAAATGTATTCATCTAAACAAGTCGTCATTACGGTTCTAATCTTCACGTTAAGTTTATTTTTAACATGTAAAAACAAGATAAGACGGGCTCCTTTCAAAACCAGCCCAACTTGTTTGAAGAACTCTTCAAGGTTTTAGCTCAGGCAGATGTGCCACTCGCTTCAAGATGAAATCACTTGAGAGAGCTCTCAAAACAAGATGATTGTTGGATTTCAAACAAGCGAAATTATCTTGTCTCGGTCACAAGTGAGCGCTTTAAATAATGCAGAGGACATAGGAAAGCGTTATTTAAAGTGTCTCCTATGAACAAGGTGTTTGCATAAATCAATGATAAATCAAATGCATTCAATATTGATCATTCAGAACAGTGTGGAGAAGTGACAGGCTGTTTGGGCCAGAGAGTCATGTACCCAAGGTAACCTCACATCCTGACTCCACACCCCACTGATCTCTAGGTGCTGATGGGCCAAGGGCAAGAGAAGAGGGCTCTGGGTATTAACAGTGGTATTGTTACTATGATAAACAGCATTTCTATAGATTGACATTTTTTTCAGTAAATATGACTAATAATTCTTTGAGCTACTGTTTGCAGAAACATTCATAGATATTTCCATGAATTGCAATCTCTAATTTAGGCTGTTTAAATCTATCTTTCTTATATATGTTCCTTATATACACATTTAGATACAGTCTGTGTTCCTATAACCTGAGTTTATTAAATATATGTCGATAAAAAACTTTATATGCACATTTACTCTAAGTTCTGTCTGGACCTCCAGAGGTCTCGCTCCATTGCCACTGGCTTGGTTAAAGAAAACCCAACCCTCAGGGACAGTGGGATATAGAGAGCTCCAGCTCCATAGAGCAACTGCAGCCACAGGCTGAGGCAACTACCTTGCTGCATGAGAGCACCAACTCCAAACCAGAAACTATTGAGCAGCGTAAAATTGTTTTCCACTACATCAGAGTCTGGGTTGCATGGATGCGGGTTGTACCACTCGTAAGGGCTAAACCTATAAAGGAGAGAGCAGAAAGACAGTCAGCAAAAAGCACAGAACAGTGTGTTCCCTGGTGCAGATTAAAAGGCTGATAAAACAAAATTTGAAAAAAAAAAAAAAAATCATGAGCAGGAACAATGAGAATGTAAATGTATAGGAATCCTGTTTTGTGGCTTTGGGATCAGAGCCTCTGCAGAGACAAAAGCAAATCATTCAGGCTTTCGCTGAGATCAACTTATTGGCATATTCAAATGCCATCAGTTTATTGTAAGAACGGATCAATAGACTAGAATAACACCGTCACTGGTGATAATGTCCCAGGGCGTGATGATCTTTGGAGCTAATTTTCAATTCACTTACTCAGGAGCCTTTATGTGTATCCTCCAGCAACTGCAGTCACTGTTCTTCTGTTGATGCCCCAACCCGGGACTTTGGCTCTCCTTTTTTCTTTCAACAACCATCTCTGTTCTTACCCTTCCTGCCTGCGTCTCCTCTTTTCTTATAATCCCCCCCCCCTCAACTATTCCCATCCCAACAACCTACACCCAATTTTTCCCTGAATGCCTTGCCTCCCCTAAAATACTCCCCCCTTCCACCCCGCCTGCCGCGGTTGATTGTCAGTGTCTTCAGGTCAGTTGTGGACATTTATCATTTATTACCTTAAGCAAAAGTGGCATGGCATTAGCGCAAGGTGATTGGGTTAGGGTTAAGCATCAGGAACTGATTGAGTTTGTGCTAAAGTGGTTGATAGAAGGAACATTGCTTATGCAGAGTTGAGGGGCCCAGTCAGGCAAGGCTGTTGAGGAGCTTTGCCCCAACACACCACATGCTAACAAGCCTGTGGGCAAAGTCTTCAGGGTTTAGACTGTGTAGAAATGTAATGCTATTTGTCAGCTGCGGCTGCACAGGAACACACACATGTTTGGATGCCAATCTTTGTGAGGATATTCATTGACATAATGCATTGGCAAGCAGCTTACTCTAACATAAACCTAATTGTAACCTAAAAAAAAAAATCTCCCGTACTTATACTGTTATCATGGCAGTATTTACCACAGGGACTGCATGACTACTGTATATACATACAGCTATGTCACGTGATCTCTCTTTGTTGGTGCAGCTGCCTAATTAACTGGTCTTATTTACAAGAATGGTGAATGCAGCAACATTTTTGTCACATTGCTCTCCCTTTCAGATATTTTCAATGCTTTTCCCTTTGAGGATCATCTGCGTGGACATGGTTGTAATGACACACTGTAATTCTTCCTGTCAACGCCATCAAGATGCCCGATTTAGTGGAATGTTAATGAGCTCCGTCTCCTTGGAACTACAACTGAAACGGCACAATGGCCTTGCGGAGCCGTGTGGAACGCAGTGTGTGCGCTCGCTGTGTGTATCGAGCCTCTGGCGCATACATGCTTCTGCATACGCCTTCAGAGCTGTGTGGGAGTGTATTTGTATATGGTAGCAGCTGTGTACTTGCATTAGCTCAATCAATTCCATACATTTTCTGTGATGATTTATTTAGGGGGTTGTTCACCGACATTATAATGTGCAGCTGCAGCCGGAGGCCGATTGTGACATCGGATGCACGCACTAGGTAAGGTTGTGGGTGTAAATCTATTGAATGCTCACTTGATTGGATTGTGTTTGCTCCTTGCAGTGTCTACACATGTATTCTTTATGCACCAGGCCTGATGGATCCTCTTTATGACCTTTGCCTGCAGCTAGCCCGTATTCCTGCGGGCCGTGTTCTGCACACCGATCACCAGGAAGAAGGGGATGTGGAACATGCAGACATAAGGTCACCTCCTCACGCAGAGCACAGGGGACATGTCGAATTGCACACAGAATTCTTAAAAAGGACCCCCCCCCCCTCTCTCCTCCCCACTCCTGTCCCTCTTCCCCTTCACCTGTCCCCAGCCACAATAACAAAACATGCTCCCTCCATTAACTGTCAGTTGGATTCAATTACTCTGCCTGGCTTTATAGATCTGTTGCTTTTATTCTCTCAGGCCAAGTGAAGCGGCTGTGTTGGGAGTCTTAAAAATCATAGGCATCTGGAAGTTGGACTACAAAACTGTAATTCATGTAAACATGTTAAAATACAATTTAAATCATCCCTTCTTCTTGGCAGCTGGGCATTCTCTCGCCTGGAAAATGTTTTGTGATCTGAGAGAGTAGCATTTGTTGTGTTAATAAAGAGAGAAATCAATTCGACTATAAACAGAGCTGGAAGGAACCACAGAGAAATGTATTTCTCTGGAGCTTGAAATAAGAGAACTTATTCAGTCAAGAGAAAAAGTGTGAATGCGTGTGGGAAGCGGTTCAAAGGCAGGAATCCCTGGTGAGATTGAGGTGTGTAGTGTTTTATTGTGCAAAACTGGGACTTCATATACTCACTCCACTCACTCTAGTTGCAGGGGATTGAAGAAAATAATATACTCTGCATTTGGGGGATTGACCAATCAATCAGCAGCCGTGCAATCAATACTACAATTATGAGAGAACCAACTCAGCGAATTGTAGAGAACCCTGTAGTTCAGATTTAAACTTTACTGAATGTTTTTGGTCACAGTGTGATGACGAGCACTATTTATTGCCATGGTGTGCAAAAGAAAAGGGCACAATGCATGCACAGACAAGAGCATCATTATTAAATAAAAGTACCGAGGCTATTTCATTACAACCAGAGAATATATCAATATAATTGCATGCCAATCACTTACCCTGACCAACCCGCGGAAACAAAGGATTATGGGTATAATTTGCATATTCTGAACAAACTTAGGTGACAGTTGCTGCTTTCTTCTTCATGTGAGCATTTTGCCGGTAACATTTTATGAAATGTGCATTAAACCCAAGCCTCTCAAGATCAACGGAGAGGAGGAGGAGCCCTGGGGTTAACACACATCACACTACATTGTCATGCATCAGGGGTTTGAAGGGGGATAGGTTTATCGAGATAGTGTAAGAATTGTACTTGTACATTGTCAGCAGTGTAGTTGTACAGGTCTTACAGCTGATTAAGAGATTTAACGAGCAGCTGGTTTTACAGTTGCTGATGCTTGCGCAATTATGCCTGGAATACCGTCAGCTAATTTAAAGACCATACAAGTGTTTCCCTTTGTTTGGGGTCCCTCAGTGTAATGAGGTCACTTTTATTCTTTATTTCAAAGGTGCTTAGTTTTGGTGATGAAGCTGAAAACTTTGAAACATGTTAAAACACTGGTATGGTCCTTTAAGGTTACACGTTTACGGCAGATTTGATATCCTTTTGCTGTGCATCATATCTTCATCACAGACGTATCTAATGTTAAAGAGGCATTCACTGCCTCTTGTCGGACCGTACGAAGCAACTGCTGTATGTTAGTGAAAGCAGGCAAGCAGGTAGGGAAGAGAGGAAGGAGGAGGAGAGGAAGAGGAGGGGGGTTAACATGTTACCTGGCTATGACAAACAGCACACAACTGACACCCAAGCAAGCCAGCAGAATATACATCCAGATATCGGGTGAGAGGGGGTTGAGGAAGGAGAAGACCCCGGGGTTGGTGCCGTTGGGCTTGCGGTACAGGATACTTATCCCCAGCGTCATGTAGGGCTTGGAGAAGTCGATGACCTTCTCTCTGACATAGGTGATGGCCAGAGGAGCAACTGCAAGGTCTGCTTTCTGCAATAAGATAAAAGGGGCAGCACTGAGTGGGTGGAGGGGTGTGTGTGTGTGTGTGTGTGTGTGTGTGTGTGTGTGTGTGTGTGTGTGTGTGTGTGTGTGTGTGTGTGTGTGTGTGTGTGTGTGTGTGTGTGTGTGTGTGTGTTTGAGTCCGCCAATAAAAAACAGCCAATTCAATTAACACCGGATTTCTGCCGACAGCTGGTCTGGTCAATATGTACAGGAGGCAGAGACATGAGGGAGAAAATTGCTGGGATCATTACTTCAACTAGATTATCAGGTAGGAGGCCGAGTTTTTCTGTAAATTACAGGTTACGTGTCGGATCCTTCTTACGTGGTGTCAAAGGTGAGTCACCAAGGCAACAATCTTGGGATTAGATTAATCGGTGACAAATTAACCTCACGTCCCCTCTGAACATAACACTAGCCTTCTGTGGAGCTGAAGTATTTTGCATGATCCTTCCAGGTAGCTAGCGTTGCTTGTGCTATCTAGAAAACTACTGGGGAAAGTAAAACACTTCATTTCCTCTGAGTTGAAGGCTTTAAATGGTATAAATTTCCATCTTATCAAGTCATTACTATACTTGACCCTAAAAACCTTCATGCTAAACTGCATCCAATTTGACCACACATGACAAATAGAGAAGAATGGAATATGCCAATGCATACTGTGGTGGTAGAAGAAGTAGAGACCAGTCATGAAGTCAGCAACTTGCTAATATGAGCTAACCTTAGCCACCATAAGCAACTGTTCATACCAGACCGAGTGAAACTGCAGCAAAACCCCTGATTACATCTTCTTATTTATAAGAGGAGTGTATTGTTTGTTCTTTCAGATGTTACATAATCTTTCCACAAAAACACTCATCTTATTAAAAGACATGCCAGTGTAGTGAGAATATCAAAATCGAAATCAACTCAAAGGTGACTGCTGATTTCAGACAAAAAGGACGATGGCAGGTTTCTGTGCTTGCATGGCAAAACAATTATAATAACTTGATTTTAGAAAGTTAAAATTCCTACTTTACTGGCAGGATTTCAATTACTTTGATACAAATGATTTAATAATAAGAAAATGTATTTATTTCCCAATTTCTTATCAAAAGGAGAAAATGCTCAGAGGTATACTGAGATTTCTGCATATTTTCCTGTAACTGTTGACTCACATGATCCATTAGCTCCCGCACCATGCCGTTCCACTGGCCTGTACCCTCATCCAGTGCGCCGTACTTCCCGTCTTCTACTAATCGCACCTCATAGCGGAAGCCGAGGATGCCGGAGAGCTCTCTCAGCAGGTCAATACAATACCCCTCAAAGCGGTCGTTCCCATACAGAGGTTTGTCCGACTTCTTAAACATCACGTATGGCTCCTCCTGTACAGGGAAAACAAGTTGAACAGCAGACATCTGTGTGTTTGGTATTTGATATTTTCTGTGTGTATTTGTTGAGTGTGTGTGCTGCTTGTGTGTTCATATGGCTGTCTACCAGTATGGTGGATACACGCAGGGATTTGTTAGCCAGAGAGTCAGTGATGTTGGACGTCTTGCTTTTGTGAGTCTCCGTCATATTCAGACCACTGGGAGGATCCCATGTTCCAATCTGTTGAAACAGTTCACAGTCAAGCTTTTACCCCCATGTCTTGTCTGCAGACAGCAAGTGAAAAGCTGCAATGCATCCGCACCAACATTTTTCTTTTTAACTTGAGACTCAGAAACCACACAGTATCAGAAATGATTGACACACCTTTTCCAGACCCTCCTCTTTCAGACTGATGACATCTAGGTCGAAATCTGTTCTCAGTCCATTGGTCTTGTTGAAGAGAACACGTCCTGTCAAACCATCCCAGTGAGCCTGGAGGCAGAAATATACAGCATCATAAACTAAAATCCTCAGCTCTCGGCAGTTATTCCATTAACCTTAAGACATCGTCTTTCTCGACAATATGAAGCCAACCTCTAACCATAAAACTTTTTCTTTCCCAATTATGAATTCCGTTTGGTTCTCCCTCCGCTGTCTATCTCAACAACATAACAAGAAACAATAAAGCAGCGGGAATAGAAGCAGGTTTGACAGGTAAGAGTTCATTATGCATGTGGGTCATTGTTCTTGAAGTTTCACTTCAAAGCCCGTGGAGGAACAGACGGGCACGAAGAGTGATAGCAGACATAGGAGGGGGAGGAAACATCAGCTATTACAATGGCTCATTCTGAAAATTACCTGCAATGATACCATCCACGGAATGAAAGGGCTTTGGAGAACAAAGCAAATGGCTGACCCTGACTAGAGTTAAGGAGACACACTGAGGCTTTGATATAAACACTGGTGGAGATATGCACAGAGAAAGTGTGTGTGGGGGGGAAAGAGAACGAAGCATCCCAAAAAACATGTAGTTACTGCTGGATAATGTTGTAGGCATTTAGATCCCATTTTTATAAAGTAAATTGAGTGTTAAGATAAGGAAAAAAAACACGAGATGTTTAAATATGTTTTATCATGATAAAACGTTTGCTGGAAAAGAACCATTTAAATTGGGTGATTAAGTTAAACAAAAGCATCACAGTAATCAGCTGCAAAATGCTTGCAAACACATGATCGCACTAATCCATACCACACAGTAACGGGGCTACGGGGTGCAGCCGATTCTATAGGTCAGAGGTCAACACATAGGGGGCAGAGATGTCTCTGTACCTCTTTGATAAGGTTGATGAAACGCCCTCCAAAGCGCCACGGCTTGTGGCGATTACACTGCAGGGAGCTGACAGTGATCTGCTGCGACTGCTGCACCGCCACCGCCACCACATGCACGGCGTCATACATCAGCGCTGCGTCCGTCTGCAAACAGGAAGGTAATATTATTAGACACTTTTATGAAGCCGGTTGATACCTCTGTCCACACAACCTTTCATCGCTCCTTTTGTCCAGCTGTGGGGGGTGGGGGGGGGGGGGCATGAGAAACTGGGAGAAGTCTGGAGTGACTCGCTTTACCCTTTAGTCACGAAAAGAGGACATGAATTAGGAGTATTACCAGCAGTCAATGCCTCGCACAAATGGCAGCGTCTCAGCCTGTTAGTAAAAAAAATACCCAACCACTGTCTGAGGCAATCAGAAAGCTCTGGCAGGGAGAGGTTCTCAGTGGAAGGCCGGCCTGTCACTGTGAACACGAATGGTTCCTGATGGGTGCACCTGTTCCCCAGAGAGAATGAAGCGCAAAACAGGCACCAGTGCAGACAGGACAACTCTGACTGGCTCAGTCATTATGACATGCGAAGTACAGAGCACAAAGAGTTGCTGTGATACATGGTGAATCGCATTGAAAACCACCTATGATAGCCATCTGTATAACCCCAGTAATAAGTCATCAAAGGGAGGAAATGCTCAAGCTGAAATTTCTCACCCTGACATGCTGAGATTTATCTTTACTGCTCCAGTTGGCACACATGAATTAGTTTCATGCCGTCTGTCCACAGAGCTTGTGACACTCCACATTTACCCAGGTCAACACATTACAGCTCAGCTCAGATCCTCTTTCCATGGTCCCGCACAGGCTGAAATACATTGTGGTGATCTCATTTGACAAGTCCTGGATGACCAACCTGCGAGGGACTATGAAAAATCATTTTGAGGCTACAAAGAATCTGCTGCAATAGGATCTTTATGGATGTGCTGGCTGCCACAAAGAATGAGCTGGGCTTCAATACAGCCAGGCGCACAGTGGGAGTCCGCCGAGCTGCTGCACTGCACATATCGACTCCTTATGTTCTCTCTATAGGTGCAGTGAAGCATCCACTTTATCCACATGGGAGAAAAGGAATGTGACCCGAGAGGGGAAAAAGTATGTTCCATGTACAGTTTATTTAAGCCTTATTAATGGTGACAGGCCAATTCAAGAAATGAATCTTCTATCCAACAGCAAGAAAAGAGGAAAATAAAGATAGAAAAGGATGGGGTCTAGTTCATGTGTAGTTGCAGCAGTGGGCAGATTGTCAGCTTTTAGCTTGTCCACCATTTCTACTGTGCTTTAGGTGTTGAGGTGACTGCTGATGTCAAAGGCAGCAGCAGATCAGAGAATGGGTGGCACATCTTTGGGCTCTTTCATCTACTCTCCTTTCCTGGAAAAAGGGAACAGCTATAGGGCCATATCTGCACTCCCAGTCCCAGCAGTGAGTATATGTGGAGTGAGTGTGTGTGTGTGTGTGTGTGTGTGTGTGTGTGTGTGTGTGTGTGTGTGTGTGTGTGTGTGTGTGTGTTGTTCATGACAAATACTGATTAGGAAAAAGAGTCTGTCATTCCTCTAATATATGTCTTGAATAAAGAGACGTTATACACGCAGTCAGTATGCAAACAATATTTTCTCTACTGAAGGGAAAGTTTGTGATGTGTCAGTCCAGTGCTCCATTTCAAAAGTACACGATACATATATTTAATCAATGAAAATATTTCACGACTGATTTTAGTTTGGCTGTGACATTGTTGAAATAATGCAATTCATATAAAATCTTCACATCTACTATTTCTTTTCAGTTGTATATGTGACCTTTTAACTTCCCTCCAACAAACTTGATTTTTTTTTCTCTTAAAATAACTCAATATCACAACGTTCATATTCTTCCAGCTACAAACTCTTTATTCATTCAGCTCAAACTACAGTATCCACTTGTATTTTCCACTTCATTATTATGGCTATAAATATATTCTGTGAAAAACACTTCTGGGAATAACAATCTGACAACTTGTTTGCTAAAAACAGATACAGTCTGAACGTTCTGCTTGGACGTTTATTTTTACTTTACATACTAAATTAAGGCCGAGTATAAAATTCTACTGGATTGTTTTAGCACAACCTTGATGTGTGACAGAAGGCTTGTACCTTAAACTTCAAGGAATGCTGGTGTTGAACTGTTTTTTTTCAAAGCTATTTGCAGCACAGAGTATCCATATCAAATTGTTTTTTCTGACACTCTTTAAAGTGGATTTTGCAACAAAATACAGCAAAATCCTTCTATTTTGTTTTCAGACATCAATAGTTTCTAGAAAAGTTACACAGAAATATGAACAGACAGCATGTTAGAGTACTTCAGTCTATGGCAGCTATTTGATATGCTTTAAAGTGAGAAAGATTTGGAACCTTCAAAACACTTTTTTTTTTGCTGACTTGTGGGCAGTGGACACCAGCTGTGAACACAAAAGCGACACTATTCAACTTGATATGATAAACTTTATTTCAAACAGTTGCTTTTTACACATCCAGTAGTTAAGAAGCAACATTGCCTGTCATTTGGAGCTGGACTCTGGTGACCTTTTTTTGCTGAATACAGCTGCGTGCTGTGGCCAAAAATAACACTGTGAAGGAAATGAGAGTGTAGCGAAACAATACAGTTGTACACTGGACAGTTAAACACCGAGCTGAAACTCGCTGCAGATCTCTGTACAGCTGCTCCAAAAACAGGTCTTTTGTGAAAACAGCTTACCACAGTTAAATTTTAAAGTTAAGTGTCCTCTAGTAATTACCCAGAGAAGTGACACAGTTCAGATAACCTATTAGAATCTATTTAAAGTGGGTTTATCCTTGTTAGGAAGAGGCGGGTTAGGTGAATGGGTCGATTAAAACGGCGAAATCCAAACAATTCCAAATAGTGGGGACAGTGTTTTAATATCTCTTTTATCATTGCCATGGCAACAAAGGTTGCGCACAATGTGGTTCATACTTTTTTAATCCAAACTTTCTCCAACCAAGTGTTTTTTGTGTCTAAACTTAACCAGGAGCTCTAATTTAGGAAACACTCCTGGGTCGTATTTGAGGGTAATAACAAGCGCCCATATGATTGCATGGGTTGGAGGCCTTGTTGGAAACGCTGAGAGGAGCTGCAGAGTCAGGTGATAATTCTCTGTAGATTCATTACTATGAGTGACACCTTTTACACTGACATCTAATGTCTTAATGTTATTATAAAATATACCTTCTTTAAGATGTGAAATTGCTTAAAGTAAAACATTTTTACTGCACAATTCCTTGTGGAATTAACTTATGATTACAAATAAGATTGAGTAGCTCAAGTTAGTGTTGTCAATGACTGAGACTACTTTATGATGCAGTATCCTGTTTCAAACTGAACTTTAAAAAGCCTTTTAAGATGCTACAATGACAATTACATGCTTCATCAGCAGCCGTGTAAAGAGTTTTTTTTATCCGGGCAAAATTAGAGACGGGAGGGTTTTTTTTTTATGGTCACAAAAAGACCGATTTGTCTAGCAAAGTTCATTAGTTTATTTGAGAACAGGATATTGGATATGTAACAGTATGAACACAGTTCTGTACGCTGCTGTGTTTGCACGCAGAGGCCAAAATATTTCACTGACTCCTTCATCCTCTTTGTTTGAGTGATTTATGTCATTCTATTAGCTTCTGTCGTGACTTAACAACCATTCCTGGAAATATTTTTCCCATCTTTTAACTTTTGATGGCTATGATATATCAAATACTGTCGGGCTCAAATAATTTAGAAGGCAGAGATCTTTTTCCTACTTTGGAGCAGAACAATTCCTGAAAAATCCCTTTGTGATGGAAACAAAAAGAGGCTGATATCAAGTGGAAGGAGAGATCAAGGGGGGAATATGAAATGATGGCTCACAGCTCAGGCACATTGCATTCCATTTAAAAACAATCCAAGAGCGATCTTGATATTTATTACAAAGCCAAGCACAGGTCCTGTTGGGTGTTTTAAGCGCTTTAAGTGGAACCAATCTTGAACCCCTGGGACACTCGGAGAGAGAGGGGAAGGGGTTTCAAAGAAGATGCCCAAAGTTTTTGTTTCCTTGTCCTTCTCATCTCTCTCTCAGCCACCCACATAACCATCTGAAATCCCACAGTCCCCTTTTGCGTCAACAAATGTACCAGCCCGGCAACCATTTTCCATCAGTTAACAACTTGCATTTTAGCGTTACAGGTTCATTTCAAACTCTTGTCTTAAAAACTAGACTGGATATGTGAGTAACAAATACTGACACACCTGGCGGAAAACACTTCGAGGAAACACGAACGCATGCCAATTAGCTCGATGTGTGCACCCAACACAAGCGTGATCACACCTAGAAACAGTGACAAAACCTCAACTTGCAAGCTTCCCAGAGGCATGCCTCATTTGTCGTGTAGTTGCATGCAGCTTCCTCATTTAGAACAGGTGAGCTGCATTCGACTGAACTATGTGTATGTCTGCGTGTGTGTTTATACAAATGTATTCATTTTCCCTGCATCAGTATTCACACCAGCTCGCCACCTGTGAATAATTCCATAATTCCTCTGATAATGTAGCACCCTGAAAAACAACATCTCTCTTTCTCTTCTCTCCCCTTCCCAATGAGCTGTCATCTCCCCAGCGTTACTCTAACACACACACACACACACACACACACACACACACACACACACACACACACACACACACACACACACACACACACACACACACACACACACACACACACACACACACACACACACACACACACACACGGCTGGTGATGGACATGTACTGTGGCTGCTGGTGTACAGTGGGCCTCCACTGTTTATACATATAATATACATCTGATTAGCCCTAATGAGATTAGCACTGACCAGTTATTCACCATGCATCACTGGGCTGCAGCTACCAGGTGCACAACAACAACAACACACACGCACGTAAAAATAGGCACACACGTCCCGGCAGCATTGCCATCAGCATCAGATTCACAGTGTCAGCAGGAGGGAGGGAAGCTCTTTGTTTTTCTTGGAGCTGAAGTCACTCTGCCCTCAGATCCCAGACAGACTCATGGGGTTTGATGATTTGATAGAAGGAGGTAATTATTCATTTCATTCTGGAGTTTATATGTATTTTTGCTGCTTCACGGCACAGTCGATGCAAGTATAAGTCACGCACACCTATTTTTTTTAAAAGCAATTTTTAACAACTAAATCTTCACTGGTCAAGTAGTGGTTTATTTCATTTTTTTTCCCCCAATAAAAATACCATCTAAATACCCAATCTGAGTCACCTCCACCCCCGCCGAGTGAGATACTGCAATAGTTTTATCTGCCAACATGAAATTCTCACGCGGAGTACAGACACTGGTGGGAAATGTCTGTACATAATTAGTGCTGAATTTTAACTAGTGTGGAAAATGAAAAATGAAAATGAAACTGCATAAACAAAAGTGGACTCGGTGACATTAGATGAGGGTCTGTAACACTTCCAGTCATTTAAATAACAATTAGAAAAATATATTGATTTGCTTGATGCAAGTTAGAAGATCGATGCCCTCATGTCTATCTGTTCAATATAAAACTGGAGCCAGCTGTTATGTTATTATATAGAGTAATGAGGCAGAGAGTCAGGCTGCTCTCAACATGTTTCTCAGAACCACACAGTTAAACATGACATCTGCAGTCTTGTAACATGTACACTCTTTGGCACAGATATATTAAGTTAGGATTTGTTTTCCCACTTAAACCTTTAAGTTGTTATTAGATTTCACATTTATAATCAGATACCGTTTCACTTGAACTGATTAACACAAATCAGTCATTTTATCTCTCTTTTTTTCTCAGCACAATAACAGTGCAACTTCATAAATCCAGTCTGTATGACTGACATGAATGCTTGAATCTATAAAATATGCAGCGCCATGGTCAAGTGTGATTTTATCACCAGTTCCTGAGTTAATGTTGCTTTGGTGTTGGCTAGTCTCATGTAAGTGGGTATGGTATCTCCTTAACAGTCCATCTTCTGCTTTGAACACAGACCGCATATAAAAGTTGATGCAGCTTCCAGGTCTGAAAAATCAGGGGAAAAAAAAAATTGTCGCTAAATTGTTTGCCTCCGTGACTTCTAGATGCCGTCCATGTTGCCGTCGCCTAACAGCAGTGTTCTTACGACTTAACCACTTGAACGCTGAGTGTACCGTTCACATAACTTCCCATATTGAAACCACAAGCTGAAGCGTTTCATGTAAAGGCAGCATAAGTCAGGTGGATAATGAGGATTGCGGTGTTTGTTGTAGAGTCTCTTTTTTCTCTTTCTGGATTCTCCTGAACTGCTTGATGTTCGATCAGTGTGGAGTCAAGCATACAGCCAGAGTCAAAAGAATTCCAGCAACGAGAAGAACAAGAAGCCACACAAGTCAGAATGGGTTTAAACAAAGAAATGAAAGACACCTGACAGAAGAAAAGTGGCAAGTCCAAGACGCTTGAAACAAACTACCCACCAGGTACCTTGAAAAACTGTGGTCAAGTGTCTTCAGGATAACTGGTACTGTTTAAAAGGCAAATGGTGGTGAGATTTTCCCTGTTTAATGCATTTTCTATGCAGTGATGTGGCAAATATAAACTATTACTAAAGTAGTATCTTTACTTTAATTTTGGGGCCTACAACCTTTGCGCAGTGCTGTGTATCTGGCATTATTGTGTTACATGAGCCCCTGGGTGATGAAACAGAGTCACTGCACTAAGAATTGTGCAAATGTTAACTTCTAGCCGGAAAATGAAAAGACGCGAGTTAAACAACAGTGAAATGTGACATATGTGATTTATGGGTATATTATGGCTGTTTCAGGTTTCCTAGCAGAGAAGAGAGAGCACGCAGTGTCAGATCATTTTGGTGAAGAAAAAAAAAGCCCTTGGGTGACTGCGGCTCAGTGTGCTGCCATCTCTCACTGTCCGTAACTTTTACATTCTGCCTCTCCTCGTATCTTTCTTTCTGACTGCCTATATTGTGCCGCAGTCCCTCCTCCCCTGGACCCTGTCTCTTCCTCCCTTTCATCCCTTTTGTCGCCGTGTGCCTTCCCCACTTGCTCTCCACAGAATTTCACTGAGCTTTGTGTTGAGTATTGCTCAGTGTGGATATATGTGGGCCTTTGCCAGTGTCGTCACTGTTATTTTTCCTCTTTTTCTTTTGTGCATTAGAAGTTTAATCCCTTTCTCACATTGCATTTCCACATGCTGAGGCAACAGAGCAGCCCCGCTGTATTTCCTTCTCTTTTTTTTTAAATGAGGTTTTTGTCACGGGGAAGTAAGACTGGCTTCTTCCAACAAGGACTCTTGGGTAACAGATTCACTGATGGTGGCTGGATTTATGTGAAAGCGCATTCATGGTTTTATTGTAGATTTAAGCACACTTTAAAGGGGAATAAAGGACTACACTTCAGAGTTTTTGGTTGGAAAAAGAGGGTCCTGTGGGAGTGGTGAGAGTCTGAGCAGAACTCTGTTTGATGTGTGTCTATATATATTGATTCAGCAGTGATGTAGTGTTTTCTTAATACCCTTATCAAATACTGACAGACGCTTTAATGTTGACAACCTCCATTTTGAATATACATTTCACCTATCAATGACTAAGTGATCTTTTTGCTTCAAGAATAACTTCTTTCTTTATTATGACCTCATGGATTTTTCCACCACGTAATGCCAATAAACTGTATATTTGAGTTTTGGAAAAAGGGCAAAGGGTAGGGAAAGAGTTAATCCCCATGTCAAACTTCTAAAACAATTGGTTTACAAAGCTAAATGGATGAAGCAGATCAAATATGCACAGATTGATCATTCTACCTACTTAGTCCCCGTTCTGTTTGTTACAAACAAACTACTAAAATTGCTGCCAGAAACACTTTATCGCATACTCGATTTTCCCCTCAATGGTTTATGACAACGTTGACGTGCTAATGTTGAGCAGGTCATATTCACCATGTTCAGTTTAGCATGTGGGCCTGCTAACATTTGATGAACAGCACTCTGTTCAAAGTCTAACTGAGGCTTGAGGTAATGTCATGAGTTTTGATGTTTTTACTTTTGTTCATAATTTAAAGTATTGGAGAAATAGAAATGTATTTGGACATTCTGCTAGATGAAAGGTCGGGGAATGAGCAAAGTCAATGCAATTCATCCTGTGATGGATAGTAATGTTTGTACCTAAATTTCATGAAAATACTCCCAAAAGTTGTTGATACATTTCACTAAAAACTTTAAACCTCACCCTTTTCATCTCCGGAGTTAAGCCACTAGCGTGTTTCAAAAAATCAGTAGTATGACTGCACATGAAAAACATCAAATGATACCGTTTCAAACTATTTTATTAAGTCTGACAAAAGAGGCAGTGAATTCTCAGAGCAGCGGGGTCCCACCAGACCCTTCCGGCAACAGCATGCTGCTGGCAGCTCGGTCCAGTTCAGAGTCCACCCTAATTAACACCATGCTGCCTAACCTACATCTGATTAAGTGGCTGTTTAACATGATGGCCTTTCCTCATATTTAATCAGCCTCCAGCCAGGATGTGCAAAAGAGGATAGTAGGTGCCCACTCCACAGGTTTTTAATCTCCCCTCAATTCGTCAGAAGTACTTTCCAAAATTACCAGAGTAACAAAACTTTTACAATTCAAGCCTCTTGAAAGCAAGCCAAGGCATGGCTTCTGATTAAATGGTGAGTCGCTTAAGAACTAGGCTTCATCTGTGACAAAGGCAAGTTGGAGCTCGGCTCTAGACTCAACATTCCTGTGTATTTCGCTACCATCTGGTGGACTCTGGTGGCCAGAAAGAGAAACAGAGAGGGAGAGGATGTCAGCAGTATGGAGAGAGTCCACACTTGATTCATAGTGTAAACAACACAGGCAGTGTTAATTACATCTGGGGTACTGATAAACACAGGCCATTTTGCAGCGGTCTCTCCACAATACCGGAGCAGGAAGATGCTATCAATTTCTTTAAAAATGTTTACTACAGGAAAATCTTTTGTTTTTCTGTGCCGATACTGGATGAGAATATGCATTATTTTGTTTATGAACTGCAGTAACTGGAGTACAGTGCAGCATGAAATCCTTGTTTTCCATGCGTGGATACAAGAGGCATGCTTTTACACATGTTTCTCTGCAGTTGTATTTGTCATGTTTTTGTGACTTCGTACAGTGGTAGAAAAAGCATTTAGAGTCCATTAACAATTAATAAGTCTTATTTAAGCAAAAATATATACACATCAATACAATATATTAAAAACATATTTATAAGAAGCAAAAAGGTGTTATGCAGAATGGTCCATTTTCATGTATATTACTAGATTACGCAAGTAAGTGACATATTAATGCTGTAGCTGATTATGGTACAATTTTTTTTAACTACATTATTAACTTTTATTTTTTCATGCTTATTTTAGGTTTTCTAAATCTAGATCTGGAAAAGAACTGTTAACTAACTGTTAAATAAATGTAGAGGAAAAGAACAGTATTTCCCTCAGAAATATAGTGAATTAAGCATCACAAAATCCAAACATTTGAATTGATTAAGAGCATCTCAGTAATGCACAGTTGTCTTTGTATTCACTGTACATGTCTGTGAATCTATTTACACTGTTTAACTCTATGCTCATACAGTGTATATTGTACCATCCATCGATAGATAGATAGATAGATAGATAGATAGATAGATAGATAGATAGATAGATAGATAGATAGATAGATAGATAGATAGATAGATAGATAGATAGATAGATATCTATGCAAGCAGTATCTATCTCTCTCTCTCTCTCTATATATATATATATATATAGATATATATCTATATGTGTAGGTGAGAGGGACAGCCTCTGAAAGGATGATGGCATGCCAAGAGATCCCAAGGCCACCCAATGTCCGTGAGTCCGAGTGTGACCATGACACAGCTCCTGCTGCGTGCACTGGCCTCCGGGGGCTGATTGTATGATAGTGATCTGATGATGGTTGTGGTCCCTGATTGCAAAGGCTTTTATTGTCCTATATACCATCAGCAGCAGGCGCCTGCTTGCATTACTGCAGAGGAATGTCTTCTGTGCATGTGTATGTGACTAGTATGTAGATAGCATGAAGGTATCTCTTTGACTGCATCTTGTCATTTTAACCTATTTGCATTGCAAAAAAAAATTCAACTTTTTCCTCTTTCAGTTTTGGTTTGTTAACATGTAGAAAAAGTAAATTAATGAAAAATCAAAGTAAAATGTGTTGGAGGAAGCGAAATCGAAGGGAAAAAAAAGGATAATAAATCCTCATTTTAAATTCCTCCTCTCCCTCTGCCTGTTCTCACTCACAAAAGGCTTCTATGAACCGAGGGAGCAGTGGTGCTAATAATGTTGATGCTGTGCCAAGCCCAGCTGGTGGTGCCCGGCACAGGGCATCGAGTGTCTGCTCTCCACAGTTGCTGTCTTTAAAAGGCTCTCTCCTCTGCCAACTGGGATCAGAGGGAGGGAGATCACATTGCTGTAATGGACGCAACCAACCTGTGAACCCGTGTGGATCTCATTCTGTGTGCTCCATCCATCCTATGTAGCAAATATAATATTGAAGCATCACCTCATTTTATGTAGCTCAAAAAAGGAGGGTTTGTCAGTGCACAGGAGAGAAGAAACGGACTCATACTGGATTCTTTAGGCAACATACTGCATAGGCTACAATATGAAGGCCTATATATGTTTATTATTATTGAAGGAATGTGTAAATGTGTTTTTATAAAGAACGGTAATCAAGATATGTACTGGAAGGGGTATTTTTCAGTGCTCTCTATTGTAGCATTTATGCAATGGTTGCTATGCTGTTTCTAAACATAGTTTTTTTTGTGTGTGTACTTTAGTTACTATATCGTATTGGTGTAAGGCTAAAAGTGTCTAGTCATGTTGATGTACCATTTGGGCCCTGTTAAAAACAGAAATAAAGCAGCACAATGCTACATTTGGTGTACTAAGAACTTATTTAAGCTGCAGGGTAGAAACTGAAGTCTGTTTGAGCAAATAAAAAGATTCCCTAAGTGCTGAATTTAATTTCCCACAAAGTATATTGTGCAGTGATTCATATCAGACAAAATTACAGCATGTATCCTCCATTCAATATCACACTGACTGGGGAGCAGCAAATTTGGCTAAACATCCACACTGAGGACCCTCATTTGGTTAAAATGTTGTATTAATGAAGCTCACTGGGAGAGGGATTCATGTGTCGCTACTCTCTTCAGATTCCAGGCTGCCATGTGCTATAACAAACCGTCCAGTGAGGCCAAACCTGAGCCAAGTCTTCCTCTTTGGAAGAGCCACCAACCAGGGAAGTGAATCAGACATCTTACAGTCTGTCTTCAGTGCATTTCACACTTACACGCAGCACAATATAAACACTCACTAGTCCGTAAGCATGCATGATAAACACCATCTAACTGGAGCGTAGCTGCTACCAAGCAAGTTCCTCCATCCTGCTCTCACTGTGTGGGTGTCTCCCACTCTACTCCCAGCAGTGCTTGTTAATGCAGCTAGGTGTCTGTCTGCCTCCCCTCCCCCTCCTCCCCCCCCCTCTCTCTCTACCGCTGCGCATTTCTAAGCCAACCTGCTTCCTCCCTTTTTCTCTTCTTCTTTCATTATCTGCTCCCATTAGTCCTCATTTAAACTCAAATAGAAATTCTCAGCAAAAATTATTTTAAAAGGTCCAATCTGTGATAGGAAAAGTAGAAAATATTAAATTGAAACCTGCAGATATAATTTCAGTCCAGTCAATTCCTGGTGGTTATTGGTGGTAGCAGGAAGATCATTGCAATAATTATACTTTCCCAAATTCAGCTCAAATAAACTAGTGAGGGATTTGAAAAGTAATGTGCCATGTAGTTTTAGTAAAGAAGCCTAATGAAGAGTGAGATCACATGTTGTCTTTCACATTATGTAACGTGCTTGTATGCTGCGCATTTTGTTTTCAGAATAACATCCAGGGGCCCATTTCACAAAAACAATTTGAGGACACACCTATTGCAAACAGCGGCAACGTCACGATTCACAAACGAATGTCACTCACAAATTACAATTACATCTGCGAGTGCTGCAGGGCTCTCAAACGCTCCGGCACATGTCACAGATACTGTTTGTTTTGGTTCGTGAAACGTGTCAAAATTAAGAGGGAGAAAATCATCTCACGTTGCAAATCACAGCACACATGCTGCAAAATGTGGTGAAACGGGGACCGGTAGGAGCATGGAGCATTTCCTGTGAATCGCCTCTGCATGCTATTGGCTCTATATCCCATGGGGGAACAACAGACTGCCATAAACTATTATACAGGGAGGCAGTTACAGAGTGCAAATACACTGAGGAGCTATTGCAGAGAAATGCTTGCCATAAATAATGTTATATAATGTCAATTTTTAAGTATTATAACTTTGAGTATGGATGATGCACCAGATCTCCTTTTTAATTTTATTTTTTTTTATGTTACCAAAACTAGCTTTTCTTACGTTCTATGTGCATCCAAACAAACTAGGTTCGGTTTTTTTGGGGGTATTTTCATGAAGAATTATTACATTATCCATATCTCTTGGAAGGTTTGCTGAGTATGGATGTATCTCAGCGTGGTTGTTGTGTTTTCAATTCATTTAGCCTGCTTTAGTCAAACATTCTTTTCACTGTGTCCCGTGTGAACAAAAAGAGCAGCCCCACCATGTCACACACACTATCCACACAATTGTTCTCTATTAATAAGAGAGTCATTATTACGAGCTACACTAAACTTTTCAATTGTGTTGATGACAACTGAAGAACATCCGACTCTGTGGTGGTAATTATAGCTCAATGAAATGTAGACTTATGAAATGTTGCAGATGTGGAAAATATCTGGGCCTAAAGCCTCAGTGAGGCGTACAACTAGGAAACTGTTCTTCCTCAGTTAAATCCAAGTATATGCTTAGCTCATTGAATGGGGATTTAAAATGATTCAAATTACAACAAAGCATTAAAACCAAATATCTCATTAGCTGCAGGGAATAATTACACAAAGATGAGACAAAATAATAATCAGATTAAATACAAAATAATCAAATACATCTGGCTGTTTGTGTATCTGTGTGGCTGTACGCAGGTTGTAGGTCTCTCGTTGCTGTAAATCCACCTCAAGATGGAGGGTTAAAACAACTCGAGCTTGACATTAGTCGACGCAAACAGGCAAGATCAACAGCACATACACAACAAATGAACTGGACTAATTAGCATCCCCACTCTGATTGTGCGTCCCTCCATGTCAGAGATACCTCTGCCAAACACAGTTAGGAAACAGGGGCTCAGTGCGTTTGTGGCTGCGAGCTTGCCTGGTCTGAGGAAGGACTTCTCATTATGCATCCTTCCCTGAGACAACTCTGCCTCACCCAAGGCACACCGTGTCACTGTGATTATACACTCCCCAGCATGAAGCAAGCCTAGTGGCATGAGGAAGCACCGCATGCACCTCCCAACAACCTCACCCCTCTCGTTCCTGCCCATTCTTCTCCTCCTCCTCCTCATCAAACCCCTCTTGCCGCAACCCACCTCACCTTCCCCGCACTCCTCCCATCTCAGTCAATCAATCCTTCAGGAAAAGCGCAAGGTGACATGGTCGCCGTTGTCCTGGTAACCATCGCTACCCAACTGTTGCCTGGTCACCGAGTGCAAACAAGCCCACAGCCCAGCAAGGCTTCAGTACCGCGTGGAATAAGAACATGAGAGAGAAGAAATGAAAGGCTTGGAGGGAGGGTCGGGGGTGGAAGGTCACACTGGCCGCTGCCGCCCTGTAATTTAATGATACCCTTCAAGGTGGCCTCTAGCACTGCAGCATTAAATGTCAGGCAAATCTACAGATTAATTAAAAACAAACTGAAAAACCAAACGCTATTTTAAATCCATACTTTTATAAAGTAGGCACAAAATATTTTTAAAAAAATCAGCAGCAGGACTATTTCTCCATGAATCTTTTATTATACCATTAAAATGACAATGTTTTTACATTACCGCTATCTCTTCATTCACTCATTATAAGGAACTGTCTTAGGGTGAAACACTCCTAAGAATAAAATACATCAGAATAGAGCACTCTAATGAAGCACTTTATCAAGCTTGTCTTTGGACGTATAATTTAACGGCGACTCTAGTCCAGTGCGATATGTCAATATGTAGTATAAGATCTGACAAAGTGATGAATGCAATACTAATTAATCAATTCAACATTCTCCACTAATGTCCATTCATTTCCGATGAAGGGGAGAAAAAAAAATCAAGTGAATTAACCTCGCTGTGCATTGCATTAATCTTTCTGCATACAGAACCACTTTGCTTATTTTTCTGTATTTGAGTGCTACACGGAAAAAGGGGCACCCATACAGCTGCTTGAGGGAAATACAACATTCAATATTTACAGCAGTGTATGCTGACAAGAGGTTACCGTGGCATATGTAGGTAAAATAAAATGAAAAAACATTTACAGTATTTCCATGACTGATTGTGTGTTTTCATTTTTGATCAGTGAGTCAAGGCTGTGATTGATGTGTGAACAGACACCAGGCACTGCATCTAATTCAAAGGCTTGTCTTTAAGTGTTTGATGAAAAGATACTTCTTTCATTTCACATATTTCTGATACCAGATCTTAAATCTGCCAAGAAAAAAAAGAAAAAAGAAAGGCTGGCTAGAAGAAGGGAAAAAAAAAAGGTGTTTGTCTCCAAGGAAGGTGCTGTGAGGGAGGTGGAGTAAATTGACTGTTTACAACAACAGACCCAGGAAAGGGACCTTGAATGTCCATGACAAGCTCCATTCCCTTTTTCACTTTCAAATCACCTTATCCCATGCTTTCCTGGATGCCATCCTAAAAAACCAAGGCCATAATTTCCATCCAATTTGCTCCCTCTCTCTGCATGAACACTGACAGATTGTCATATTTTGGCCACGCTCCCAGAGGAGAGTTGTGAGAGGCAGAAGGGCAGATAAACGGCTATTACCATTCACACCGGCTCATTACTGAGCATTTAGACCCAGGAGCACCAACTCAAAAGCACCACGCAGAGGGCGTCCCTGCTGCTCCTGCATCCACCCCAGGAGCCCTGCACCACTGAGCTCGTGATTGACAACTGGCACTTCTCCTCTTTTGAAGTGTTGTACATTTCGAAACATTAATCCGTTTCATTAGCAATCATCTATAGCTTCATAAAGAGCATTCTATATAAACACAAGTGCCTGCAGCAAAAAATACCCAAGGCAGCTGTTATTTTATGTACGGTGCCCAATTGATTTGGTCTCTTGGACATTCAGGAATGAAGTATAGCTCCAGGCATGTTTTTGCATGCGCAGCATAATGTGCAATGCGTAAGCAGCATAAAAAAATAAATAAAAAAAAAGGTTTAAGCCTACTGTCATGAATCCATCCAGCAGGCCTGAGTCCGGTTTGGGTGGGGCTTGTAGCCGCTCCATTGACCACTTCTCGATGATTGACGACACCTGAGAGTTTTCCGTGTTGAGGATGCGAAAGCCGGTCATGTTGACTCCACTGAAGCGATACGGTTCCATATCGAGGGCGAAGAGGTCCTAGAAGCATTGAGATGAAAGTGTAACTGCGTTTAATTGGCAAAAAATAATGATTTTCTCATCCTCACTTGAACGCTGCTATACATCTCTCATATCAATAATTAAGAAGAGTCGTTTGAGTGGCAACTTTCGCCAAAGAAGTGAGAGCAGAGAGGTGCAGTTGAAGGTATTACAGGAGTTCTTTTATCTTATGCTGAGGCAGTAGCCTTGATTAAGGCAAGACTTTCAAGGTTACTGGCGTGCTTTTGGGGGGCTGCCATCTATCATGTGGAAGTGAAAGGACAACCCGAATTGTCCTGCATGCAGCATGTCTGGCATCTCACCAGGCAAACGTCTATGGGACGCAACAACACAGTTGACAGAGCAACAGCAGGTGATGGATGCAGAATGGGGGGGTGCCATGGTCAATGTTTGCTGTCCTATTCCGAAAGCAGCATGGATGGCTTGGTACTGGTACACAGCAGCTTAGGCCAGCACAGTCGCCTCCATTCTGCCAAACTCTGACTGTTAAAGTCGGCAAGTTTCCATCCAGACAAGAAGCAGCATGCCACTGAAACAGGCCTATAATCACTATTCTCTTTCCTTTCCCAATGACATACCTGCTGTCACTCACTCCCCTTTCATCAAGTCAGGTCCTTATGTGGGTGCACCGGGGACAGTTACATATCCTGTCCACTGGTAAATGTCTTTTTCAGGTCAGTTTTCTCCCACCTTTCCCTCAGCCTTTTCCAATTGTGCTACAAACAACACAGCGTGCCATTTGTTTGTTAGAGCTATAATGGACCAAATGGCTGACAGTCTCATCTGCTCAAGGCTATTATCCGAGCTCTCAGTCTTCTGTTCTCTGGGCTCAGTGAAGATGTGCTGCTTTTCATCTGGAGCGTAGCAAGCAATCTTTGTATTGACTAGATCAAAGAACTTTGGAGATCTTCAATCACTACCAGAGTCCAGATATAATACCGCCAACTGCTTTTGTTTCCTGCACTCAGAGTTGTGGTCAGCCAAGTGAAGTAAAGCACTTTGTGCAGAATATAGAAAATGAAAGGAAGTTAAACTTTTACAACTGATACTGTTAAAATGAAAAAAGTATATTCATGACAACGACGAGGGTTTTCAAGACTATTTGTGTCTATCTGCACAAAGTCAAGTTGTGGTTCAGGTTCTAAAATCATTCACACAAAGTGAAAATAATGGGATGTTTTCCCTCGACCAGCTCCCAGTTGAGCCGTATTTAATTTTATTCAGAGAGAAGAAAAACTGTCATCACACGCTCAGACAGATGGATGAATTTTGCCTTGCAACAAGCAAAAACAGACGAGTGTTTGCACTACAATCAGCCCAGAAAAAGGGAACTGTCAAAACCACACATTATCAAGTGGACAGTGCTGTGCAAAAAAATTTCAACAAATAATATAACCAATCATTACATTTTCTCCAAAAAAAAAAAAAAAGAAAGAAGTGGAAGTATACTCACCAGGGTAGTAAAAATATAATGGTAGTACTCAGTCATCATACCCATGGCCAGGGCCTATAGAACAAAATTAATAGCAGGCAGTTACTAAACAAATAGCTTAATGAACGTATTACATTCTACATTATAATGATTCATTTAGCTCCTAGTTAACCCATATAGTCACCCTAAAACTTGTCAGCAAGACACTTGAGAACAAAGACATCATGTTAAAATAGAGCAGGGGAATATTAATAGAAGTTGTCATGTTTTAATCAATCTGAACTTCCGTAGCTCAACCAACCCCCGACAGAGAATTTGATGTTTAAAAACACAAATTACTGCAAAAGCTGAAATGACACATCGCTGTTTTGAAGGAGGATTATTGTTCACACAAAATGTGTTGTTTTCAGTAATATAATTTTGTTTATTTCACAGCTGCTTCTCTATAAATATAGGCAACATACCTTGTGAAAACCATGTGTGGTTCTGATGAAGGAAGCTGACGTGCACACAGACTATGCCACTAATATTCATGTATATTTGTATGAGCGACTCTTTTTTTTTTTTTTTTCAGAACACATTGCAGTGTAATATTCAATATTCATGAGGCTCAGTGCCAGCTGTTCTAGGGGCTTATGAGAAGCAGCAGAATTTAACCAAAGATCTAAGATCTCTGCGCACTGTTACATTAGCATTGAAACCAACAAAGTGCATTTCATATTTTATTGCTCATTATAAGTTGATTACAAAGCAATGTAGGATGTTTTGTTCATATTTGACAAACGTTTCACCACATAAGTATTTTTTCTTCCTGTCATGCATGTGCATGGCTTGATACATTTTGTTTTTACCAAAATAAATAGTTATTCTTGTCGTTTCCCACAGACACACAGCTGCATAGAGAATTTAAACAGTACGATATGCTTGTGAGAAAACTTCAGTTTAATAAGAACCACCTCGGTTCTCATAAATAACGTGCATCTGTTAAATGAATTTAACATGCCTGTGAGTGGAATTAGACTTTCTAATTAAGAAAAGACTTTATTGTGCAATGGAGGGCATCCATTATGATGGGTCAGTAGTAGAGATCTAATATTCGATGAAGAGATTAAAGATGCACAGAGTTTGCATCAGTGCTTAACAAGAGAAAGGGAAAAAAGGGAACACGCATGAGTTTATTGATTTAGTGCATATACATAATGGATGAACAGTGAGTCTATGTTTCTATAAGGGGGAATTATGTAAATTTTGATACTGCAGTTAACCACTTTTAATTAAATTCTGGAAACACTGATAAAATTATGCCTGTTATTCACAAACGTTGCAGACTGTACCATCAACTTAGCATCTTCTAATGTTTACACATCGAGATTAAAGGTGAATGGTATGGGACCTTAAAGCAGTTGGTATTAATCGACTATTTTTTTCATATTTACTTATTATTTATTTAAAATGAATAACTTCAAAGTTTCATGAATAGTCCGTGGGCTTCCAGCGAGTATATATAAAAAAAAAAAAAATAATAATTTTAAGGTTGGCTCATACCTGTTTTAGGATCCAGGCAGCCATCTCATGTCCACAATCAAAGATGACGTGAAACTCCTTCGCCTTCTTCATCTCCTTCAGAAGTGGCTTAGCGTCCTTGGTCTCTGTGGGCAGCTGTCGGATCTTCAAACGAATATTGTATCGTGACGGTGCCTTGATCAGCTCCTGCAGTCGAATGAGACCTGCAGACAAAGCGGATACATATAGCGTGAAAGGGGAATTTTAAAGATGCAGCCACGTAGTGTGTTTGATCTGCCGCCATTTTGAAGTATCTCATTCTAAGAAGGCCGTGAAAACCAACCGGAATCAGGTTTTCTCAGCAGAAAAAAAGCTCATATGCATGCCTTCCTAATCCAGTCTATTGATCCTCCTACTCACGCTTGGCAAGCAAACGGACTGCTACAGACCTATCAAGAGAATGTTACACTAAGCCAGCACATTGCACTCTTTTATACCGAAAGCACAAAATAGAGAGAACCTCAATCTGCATCCTCCTACAGAAACTTCCAAGCCGACAGAAGCTTCCAAAATGCTGATTTGCTCGTGTCCTCCCTGATACCATACAGCAGCATGGAATAGGTCCAATTTGATCCTGATGGAAAGGCAAGGTCAATCCTGCTTCTTCTGCCTCTCTCGCACACACTTCAGATGTGTTCTGATGAGAGAGGCTCTGTTTGCGCAGCTTGTACTTGCCCCTGGGGAGCCCGACGCCACCATCACATATTGAGCTACAATCTTCACCTTTCATTTCTCGACCACACGCTCAGGTAGAAAGCTCTCCGGGAGATACTGTGATGAGATTACAATGAGTTTCTCCCTCGGTAAGGAACTTCAGAGTCCAGGGATGAAAGAGGCTGGATTGATGGGAGAGATGATTACTTGTCATGGATATAAAAATGGATGGAGCAGCGAGGATAGTTTGAGAGGGAACTGTAGAGAGATGGGATTTTTTTTTTTTGTGGAACCACTTTAAGAAAGCTCAGCCTATTTTTTTTTTTATTTTGAAAAGAAGTGCTGTGTGAGCAGTTTAATGGTCTCACTGTGA
The DNA here is from genome assembly GCF_029030835.1 of Brachyistius frenatus. NCBI lineage: Eukaryota > Metazoa > Chordata > Actinopteri > Embiotocidae > Brachyistius > Brachyistius frenatus. The sequence continues at coordinate 91,019 of NW_027210887.1, forward strand.
GTGGGGCTGGGTCTCCCTCAGGCCTATAGAAAGATTGGTGTGAAATAAGAACATGCAGGTCTTGTGTAAGGTACCATTGTAGGGAAGAATACTGAACCTCCTAGAGCTTTCCTCAGGTAATCCCAATAGATCCCAACTCTAGGGCATGTCGGCGTCTCCCTGTTTTTGTTCGCACTGACACTTTGGGAGGTGTTAAGCAAGAAAAAAAAAATCTGTCAAGGGAGCTCAACGTTTGGGAAACACTGTCAGTGTAGATGTTTGTGGGCTCTGGCTAATGCCTTCAGACTTTCCCCCTGGATCTTCTAACGGCTGTGTGTGAATATTTTATCCCCTCCGATAGTTTTTCCTGCCAGCCGTCAGATAGGCTCCAATCAGCAGTACGGGGCCCTGAAGCATGAAGCTGTGTGATTACAGCCTGAGACCGGGTGGAAGCGGGGGAGAGGGTGGACGTGAGGGGGAGGGGGGAAGCGCAGCCATGCAGCTGTCACACTTTTCAGGGCGTCAGGTGTGTTCCAGCAGAAATGCTCCATAGAGGAGGCCCGACCGGCTCCTATCTGGCAGTGAGAGGCGAGAAGTCACCTTTTGGCATCTCTCTGGGACAGTTTGCCGGAGAATGAGCGTGTTAATGTACTGAGCTCCAAGGCAGGAAGTGAAGAGAGGTCAAGGAGATGAGTCAGACTAATGTGGCAAGCGGGACGAGCCATTGGGATATCATCTGAGGTTAACGTCTGGGCACTGGACTGGTGCAGGATTGGCTGTTTAATGTATGTCACAAATATGTAAGTAGAGATACTGGAAGAAGAAATATTTCAGTAAAAATAACAGCGGTGACACTTTAATTGGTAAACAGGACAGACAAGGGTTTGAATATCTACTCCGAGGCACATTTTAGGATGTCAGCTACAAGACAATACTCATTTGTGCAGAGTAGGGAGTGAATTAATAAGGCTACCTGTCTAAAATTTACATCTCCTCTCATCTCTGTGTAATTGAGACACATTTAGTTGTCAACCACATCATGCCAAATAGCTCATAAATTGCGAATAAGCATTTGAGTATTGTCGTCTTCTCTGGCACAATTACACTTTACCTCATAAAAACATCAGCGTCCTCCAGCAAAAATACAACTCGCCTTTTAAAATGCATATTATGAGCCACTCCACAAAGACACAGGATAGACGAAATGGCTCACAGACATATTTGATAGCCACCCTCAGAGATCAAATGTCTCCGTGTTATTAATGACTGTTGTCAGCCCCTACATACTACAATTCTGCATTGCATTAATCTGAAGAGACATTGGGTCATTCTGGGTAATGTGGTTCTCTTTTCTTTTTTTTTTCTATGCTGCTGCTCACTCTCCTGGAAGACTGACATGGGCAGCACCTGGAGGACTGAGGCAGAACAGTAAGCTATTGATTTCTGAATTAACGTGACAGGTTACAAAGCACTCACTGAACTCTGAGAAGCAGTGCTGCTTTTTGTAGTTCACCTTCCTCTTTTCTTCTGGACACGTTAGGGTGTAAACGTTACTGGTTTAAAAAACTAAAAAAAACTGTCACATTCATCATGACACAAAAGAGACACACCAGTGGAGGATGAAGACAAACACCAACTGTACCTGTACCTGTGCTGTCATCGTAGACCACAGTGACTGTTCTCCATTTGAAGAAGTGCACCAGGTCGAGGATGGCTCGACTGAGGGAGGAGAAGTCAGGGTACAGGCTGACATAGTACGAGTCCCTGTTGTCTGACACTTGATGCTTCCACTTGGTCTGGACGTGGGGCACTCCCAAAGCATTGCAGATGGACTGGACTGCATTGGCTGACGAGCTGTGCGAGGGGCCAAAAATGGCCGCCACTCCAAGGGACAGCTGGTCACATGCTGACAGGGTAGTAAGCAAAAGAAGCAACAAGTCAGATTTCACATTTCTGTCGGGCATTTAAATTTGCAAAGAATAAGTAACCAGAAGAGATGCTTGATAATATCCACAATCCAGCTTGTATAATTAATGACACCCCGTGGAGGGTTGTTTTTCTTAACCACTGCAAGCGATTTGGTGCAGTGTTTTTGGAAGTGGGATCCCTGTTTGTTTGGAATGATACAATGCATATACCTGCCATTGGTTTCACACTGTTCCACTGACTATTGTCACGCACCAAAAACAAAATATGACAAAATGAGGAAGAGCAAAACAGCAGACATGGATGTAAAAATAGGTTTTTCAAATTTGCAATAAAAATAGCTTTGTAAATGATTTGTAAAGACTCCCAAAGGTATCTTTAATATGAACAGCTACACAGTATACTGTATGTTGCATGGATCTCTTTTTTTCATTTAACTCAACTCTCAGTTAATTCTGTTAATTAGTAGCCTATTTTAAATGCTCAGTTGTTTGCAATGTTTTTTCACGACAGGTTGTATTAATGGATGGATGGTGTGATTCACGGAATACTAAATTGACTTCATGCGTGTGAATGGAATCATTGCTCTCTTTTTTCATTCACATTATCATTTAATATTAAAAACTGAATCAATTTCTTTATAGCGAGCAGTTAACTGAGATTTTAGACACCTGAGAGTCGTGGTCATTTTAGTCATTTCATCACTGAAGTGTACTGACGCGTGACTATTTTGTGGATCTACCCAATGTGCTAACTTATTATGGGATTTTTAGCATAAAACAGTGCCCATGCACTTTTTTTCTTCAATTCACTGAGGGAGTTTTATTCGGGCACTTCACAGAAGAGTGCATAAATTTGACACTCAAATAACAGAGCAGGCAGTGCAGTGTTTGTCTAAATGACTTCCTGTGAAGCACTATTTCTCAGAAATGAGATGAACTACAAAAAACAGCGCTCACGGTGACGTTCTGCTTAAACGCCCTTCCCTTTCCTCCTGACTCACCTTTCCGGGAGGCCTCAAAGCTGTCAAAGATGTTTATTCTCTGGATGTCATAGGTCAGCGTGGTGTTGGGGAGCAATGTGCGGTTCCTGTTGATTGTGTTCAAGGCAAATTTAAAGGCTAGTTCCTCTGCTCCGGAGGGGCCACTCTCAATGGATTCGAATATTCCTCCTGTGGGTTAAAAACAATAGTCAGAAGAAAAAAAGACCTCTGAACATTCGCTTCAGCCTCCTTTTATTGCCACAGATTCCTTCACACAAATGCCATTCAAGTGAATGATCGATATGATTCAGGCAATTACAGCTCAAGCAGTGCTTTCATTTTTATACCTCAGTATTTCATATTATTGATGCTATTGTCCTCACTGCTCTACACGGCTCAGTCACACGCTGACATGAAATAGATTTACAGTGCGGATTAGGCATTTGGATCTCGAGCTGATTTGCATTCTGTGGCAGTCGTCTGTGTAATTATAGGCAATTAGTTGCGTTGGGAGGTGAGTTCAGGGGTGGGTGCCCTTCTTTAACTCCCTCGCTCAGCCTTGACAGAAAGGTTCACTCGTCCATTTTCTCCCATTGATTTCAATAATTCTCAAATGGGAACCGAGCAAAGAAAGTCAGACGAGAGCGCAGGGAACACAAAAATCAGGGCAAAAAAAGTAGAGAGATGAACGTGAGAGTAAGAGCCATGGGAGAAATCGGGAACATGTTTAAAGTGGCGTAAGAAGAGAGGCAAGAACAGAAAGACAGATAGCGAAGGTCGATCAAATCGTAAATTAAGATACCATTAGGACATTTTTAATCATACTAATTAAAAACTAATCAACTCTGCATCATATTTCACTGTTACTTTTGTTGATGTTTAATGAGGGAGCATCCTGATGGGAGTACCACGCTGTGCCTGCACGAGAAACCTTATGGATGTATAAGTATCAACCACAAAATGCTCATTAATTGTAAAAGCCTCTACACAAAACCTATTTTTCCGCTACACTGCATGAGCCAGACAATTCAATTATCACCTCAATGTAAGGTGTTTTCAACTTAAAAGGGCTCCCTTCAGACCTGTCAGTTATTTTGAGCCAAACAAAAACGATTAAAAGCTCCAGATGGTTCAATGTGGTTCAGAATCCTAAATAAAAGGTGATGTCTGAACTGACCCACTACAAATGTGACTCATTTCATATTATGTCAAACATACACAACCTGTACTCATTGAGGATTCACCAAAAATGTAACATACAAGGATATTTTACAATCAAATGCTCACGTCTGACTTTAATGTGTTTTGGGAACATTAAAAGAATATATAACAATATCTGATCTATGAGCCAGCCATGCAGGGCATATTTAATTTCAGGTGTAAATGTGGTCGGTGAGAACGATAAGTGTTTTCACACATCCATCATTAGGATGAGGTAAAGCCACTTGTTAGATGGTGCAATATGCCAGTAGCACATCAAGATTTAACAAAGAATATTCTTTGTTCAACAGCTGGGGGGGGGGGGGGGGGGGGGGGGGGGGGGGGGGGGGGGGGGGGGGGGGGGGGGGGGGGGGGGGGGGGGGGGGGGGGGGGGGGGGGGGGGGGGGGGGGGGGGGGGGGGGGGGGGGGGAAACAGCTGTAGAATCAAGTAACTACTTTCAACTATGAAAATAAACATAATAATAAAAAATAAAAAAAGATACAATACATTTCAACAGCTAGTACACCTTTGAAAATGGACTAAATCCAGAGATAGCTTTGCAGAAATCAAACTTAAAAGAGAATGTGTGAGGGGGTAAAAGATGAAAGGGGGCTGCGAGAGCAGCTCTGAGAAACACTCTCGGAGACGAGAGCAGAGTTCAGGAGTCCATCCGCGGCTCCCATCCTCTCGGAGGACGGAGAGTCAGGTTGACGAAATCTGAACTGAAAAAAAAAGTTTAAAGACTGTTTATTGATTCAATTTAAAAGAGAGAGAGGAAAAGTGGGACCAAAAGAGAGAAAATGACAGAGAGAGTGACGCATTTTCATAAGAGCAGAGGAAGACAGAGAGCTGTACAGTAATAGACATAGCAGCTATATATAGCATCTGGCCATGGCAGGGAGTGATAGAAAATGAGTGCAGGAGGGCAAAGAAGATGTCATTAACCCAGGGGAGTGAGCTTTATCACTGTCACCATGACACAGCCATATATTGGAGTTTCTTGCTTTATTTGATGACATTTTCACTCATATATAGTCCAATAAAGTCTGAAGTGGAATAAGGATGTCGCAGCGTAAAATGAGCTATGAACAAATGTATAAAGGCACTAAAGTACATGTTTTGTGCTTCACTGTGTCATTGAGTGAGTGATAATAATGAGTTTTTCCATGTGTTAGTCCTCCTCATACAGCGATGTGATGTGAACACGTTGCTATTCGTGGCATTTCATTTCACTGAAATGGCACATTAATCTTCAAAAGAACGAATAGCTGAGAATCACCATTAAAGATGATAGAAATCACATCAGTATGACCTAATAGATAATTATTACAATATTGCCCTGAGGGAGCAGACAGAGCTCCGCTGGCCTGTTTAACGAGTCTGAAAATGAGCATAAAGGTATTAAGGTATGCTCATCAGATTTCTTTGGCACACTGTATGGGCTTGGACATGCTGGTTTAAAAGAAATGTGTACCTTTGAGAGCACAGAGGAGCAGAAACATTAACTTAAGTCCGTAAAGGATTACATTAATATTTCTAGGGATATGTCAAGTATTATATTGCATTGTAAAATACAGGATAAAGACAATGCACAATTGTTTGCTGTAATGCTCAGCTGAATATAACATTTTTAAGAATGTAGATCCTCAGTATTGTTTACAGTGACTGATGAATCTGACTTGACTTCCAAAAGTGGACTTTATGAATCTTGTAAAAAACACTAGGATTTAATCTATATATTTATTTTGCCTAAAGTCTAATTACACTCTGTCTCTCATCTTTCTATCCATCCTCCTCTTGCCTGTTTTTTGGGTTCTGTCTGATTGCAGGTGTGTGAGTTACAGCTGAGATAATCAGCGCGCGTGTGTGTGTGTGTGTGTGTGTGTGTGTGTGTGTGTGTGTGTGTGTGTGTGTGTGTGTGTGTGTGTGTGTGTGTGTGTGTGTGTGTGTGTGTGTGTGTGTGTGTGTGTGTGTGTATTATAGAGTCGCCGTCATTGGGACTGGTGTGAATTATAGTGCAAATGAAAGCTCTGAGTGAGTTATGAGCTGGATAATCACCCTGACGAGAAAACAGGCCTGCTGATCTGAGTGCCTCCGTGTGTGTGTGTGTGTGTGTGTGTGTGTGTGTGTGTGTGTGTGTGTGTGTGTGTGTGTGTGTGTGTGTGTGTGTGTGTGTGTGTGTGTGTGTGTGTGTGAGAGAGAGAGCGGAAAGTCAAAATGAAAGAGCAGTGCAGGGAGGGTGTCTCTATATATTTTGATACCCTTTAATGTTTCTTCGCAGTTAATGAAGTTTATATTGGATTGAAAATCATACAATAACTTGGTCACTGGCTTAAACTCCGACGGAAATTAAGTTAATTCGAAATTAATTTTGTGTATACAGAATTTATTCATCTCTGAAGGACATACTTGACAAACAGTAGTAATGGACTAACCTTGAAATTCACATTCAGTAAATAGAATGCGCTGCTCAAATGGTGCAAAGATTAAAACTGAGGCGATATTTTCAGTGTACTGTGTGTACAAGCAAAGATAATGTATTTACTTCTAAAAGAAAAGTGCTATGAATGAAAATACAATTAGGTCTCCAGTGAAGGATGCTCTTGTAGAAAGAGAGATGGGAATCAGATATGTTGCCATGGCGACCCATGCATCTATGCTATGGCTGAGAGGCATTGGCAGTTTTGGAATCTGACCAGCTGATTGGTGGAGGAAGAGCGTTGAGATAGTGTGGACGGCCTGTCTGTGTGACTAATGACCAGCAGTGCAGCTGCAGGATGGCGGTGGGCTGTAGGGTGGCTGCCATGGAAACCAGCGAGCAACCCGGTCGCTAAGGCCAGCGGCCCAGGTATGCACATGAAGTCCCCTTCAGTTAGGCTTTCAGACCTCCACCTACCACACCCCAACCCCATGGCCTGTTTCTGTCTCCTTCTATCTTTTAGTGCTCGGAGCCAATAGGCAGGAGGCAAAAGTGATGGAAACGCTCCATAAATATCCCTGAAATTCCCGGTGGGAGCGCTCCCTGACATGTTTGGCAGTGAATGGGACATGATGCATGAAGGCCTGCAGAGAGTCGCCGCCCCTGGTCATTAATCTGAAGCTCCCCTTGGTTGAGTGGTGGACTGACCTTCCTAATCTGCACCAAGGCCAATTCTCTCTACCTGAAGATCCCCAGAAATCTGACCAGGGCCTGGGATACATCGGCTGTGCAGGACACTAAGGCCATGCTACGATATCGCACAAACAAGCTATCAAACATGCAGTCTGTCCAAAGAAATTCACTCGGAAGATCCATGGATCAATGCAGAGTATGACTTTATTTGTCATACAAATATCTTGTTTGGTTTATGAGGGGTGACATTCCTCTCTATTCTAGTCTACATGCATGGGTGGAGACACATGCTGTTTTATAATGTCTGGAGCAGAGATGATACGTACGACTATATTGTTCGACCAGCTACATCTTCTCTGGCCTCAGCTCAAAGATAGTATCTTACAGGCAATTGGTTTTGTAAGAGCAAGATAAGGGGAGCAGTAAACTGTAGGGGTTCCTTTTTTTTTTTTTTTTTTTAGAAGATGATCAATCCATTCTTGGTTGTGTCTAGTAAGCCTGAAAGAGACACTTTCCAATGGGATATTGAAAAATGTAACTTAGTAAGGAACAAATCAGAGATGACCTGATAATTAATGAACTATTAATGAGAAGCTCCTGAATAAGTCAGAATCAAGGCTACGATCGTGATGAGTTATGAGAGAACAGATGGGGAGATACTATATTGAAAAATTATTTTGGGAATGAATAGTTCATAAATATCTGTGAAACAGAAAAACCACTTTCTTCATAAGTAATTCCTGAGTTAACGTGCAATACCACTAAGGGCCACCAGGGGCTGGCTCCAAAAAACTTCTGACTCCAAAGACTCCCATTCAAAAAGCATCAATTTCTTTCTTGAAATAAAAAGTCAATACATTTTTTTCACAAGAGATTATTGTGTCATCCGCTGAATTTACTCCATCTGTTCGGGCAGTCTTCATGAAAACAATTCCATATAAATGAGATATTAGGACTCAATGTAAGGTATGTTTGGGGGTGTGCCTGGTTTGAGTGAACACGTCTGACGTCAGGTTGCGGGAATAGGTGGGCAGGCTCTTCCCCAGTTTGTCCAAATATGGTCACTTCTGGCCCAGAAAAACCAAGATGGTGACGACCGAAATACCAAACCACTGTAGAACCACTCATTACTAAATATGTAATAATGAATTCATTTATTTACTTTTTTTCGGGTGTGTTACGAGTTAGTTTTGTATGAGGATGCCTAACTTTACTTCAGGGGCACAATAACGGTAGGTAACCATCAGCAAATCATGAAGTATACTGACACTTCCAAGATGTGTCACTTCAATTAAGTTTGTACAAAAATAGCAACTAATGATTAAGTATTTAGTAAAGAATGAACAATGAATTACTGATTTGTGATGCTAAGCAGCTGGCTCAGAGTTAATCAGGAATGACTTGTGAAAAGAATGATCATTATTTAGTTTCACTGATATTTATGAACCGTTCAATATCTAATGAAAGGAAATTAAATGGTTACCTAGCATTGTTTGAACATAGTAAGCAGTTAAAATAGTGTTGCTTAAAAAGATCTATAAACCAAGAAGAACAGTTGAAAACACAAAGCAAATAGGCTCAATCAAAAGTTAATTAATACGGCAAGTCAACCATATATCAATACCTGTGATCAGTCAACCGGTTAGACCTACGGAAACTGCACATGGAACCAATAACAGCAGCAGTTTATCTGTTGCTATTCAACTCATTTGGCTTGTTGTTGGCATTTTCTCCAGAATAGAATCACTCCTGTCACCCTAAAGCCTCTTGACACTGGACTGGACTGTCACCTGCCACTGCTGGACGCTAAGCCTCGGGCTGACTCACACAGTTGAACATACAAGTACGAACACACACTATCACGCACTTCGAGGATTGAGACTAAACAAACCTGTCTTGACAGAAACGACTGGGTCCAGGGAAAATGTGACTGATGTGAGAATTGGAGGCTCCCGCATGAGACATTCAAAGATACCGAAGTTCAGTTGCACTCAGAGCCATAATTAGCTCGTCCGCTGCCAAAAGATCAATCTCATCAATCTCTTGTAACGAGCACACACACACACACACACACACACACACACACACACACACACACACACACACACACACACACACACACACACACACACACACACACACACACACACACACACACACACACACACACACACACACAGTCTTCAATTAGAAATGTGTGCCATGGCCCTCGTCCCTGACCCAGCTCCAAGTGGGAAACCAGTGATCATATAACATGTATTAATTCTGAGCGCTGGCAACAGATGTGCTAATTTGCGAGGCTCTCTCTATTCATAATAATGTGCCAGCTCCCTCCTCAAAATATGTGCTAATTTGCAAGGGCTCATTGTGGATGTGCTAAACTACCGGCTGACATTTTGTGTGCTAATTTGTCAAGGGGGGACCCTTTTTTGTACTAATTGTGCCAAACTGTGAGTACACTTCCACGGGCCTTGAATTGCTGAATTCCTAAATGACTTCTGTCTGCTTGCATTTTTCCCAACCTCTCCGCTGCTCTCAAATTGCAAATGCAACTGAAAAGAAATACCAACTACTGTGAAAATAAGATTTATAGGCACTAAATGTACACACTCACCTCCACAGCGCACACACACACACACACACTTCAAAAATGTGCCTGCTCTTGAGAAGAGACGAGCTCCTTAAGAAACATGAATGCAGATCGAGTCAAATGCTATGGTTGTTTAGTTGCATCATCAAAAATGTACACACACTATAAAGAAGTAACAGCTTGTTCCAGACATTAGAAAAACTAATTACAGAAACATGAGGTCACAACTAGAGTTTTACATGATAATGTGTTATATTAAGATGCAATATGTTGCTGAATGATGTATTAATAGTATCATCTATATGTCCTGCTATAACGGCTCTTCAGGACGATTCTACTGCAGCAAGTGGGTATTTTTTTTTAAATTACTCCAATTGTCAAAATTGTTACAGATTCAATTGAAGTGTGTTGACTCACTGATTAAAAATAATAGTTTCATCTTAAATTCTATTTGATACTTTACTACTTCGTTAGCAAAAAGCATGAAACACAAGGTCAATAATACTGTTTCAAAAGTGTCTCTGATTTGTGGAGGTTAAACATGCCAATCTCCATTCAGAGCAAATCACATTCACTTTCTGTTATATACATTTTCAAGGCGTGGACTCGCAACAGAAAACTATAAGCTCTTTGCTAACAGAGTAAAAAAATATGTATTGCTTCTTCTGATGCAAACAAATCAATAGAAGCACAAGAGCAAAAGAGTGGCTGTAATATAACATGTGGAGACGTGGCAACATGTTCTGATCTCTTACCGAGAGGAGAAGAGCAGTAAAGCTTCGACAAATATTTTCACTCTTTGCAAGCAAATAGTTTTCAAATGTCTTTACGTTGTTTCTCTGTGGGGAACTTTAGACATCTTTTTCTCACTGTATCTGACAGGTACTGAGAGAGTTTTGAATGCATCCTTCCCATCTGCCCAAGCACTATGAAATATACAGGGTGTTACAATGGAAACAAGATTTATACAAATAATTTCTGTCAATTGGGGGAAAATATGTCAGTTAGAATATAACTGCCTTTGTTATCATGTTTGGCACAATGGTATATAAATGTATTGGATAAATGTGATATTAGATTTTGTCTTCAACATAAATATACACCTTCATACTTTAACTGTGGGTTTAAAATATTGTATTTCACAGGAATAAAAAGTCTTATTTGACCTGATGCACATTCATTTTGGGAAAAAATACAGTTTTATGGTCCTTCGAGCTCTCACAATTCCTATCGGACTTATGTATAAACATGAGTATTCCCAAAATTGCAGTCACAAGGTTAGACAGTTCAAGTAAATAATACAAATCTCAAAACTGCAGACAGAAGCTTTTTTCTGCCAGCACAGAAAATCTGTGATTTGGCTCTAATGTACTGACCATATGGGAGCGAGCGGCACCACGTTTTACAGAATGCTTCCCATAGCACTGCTTCATGCCTCAGCCGTCTCTGCCATTTCTCTTTCTATGCTCCATCTTTTTCTCTCTTTTATCAAACAGCCACACACACACACACACACACACATGGACACAACACACACACACACACACACACACGCACGCACACGCACGCACAGCGTCTTCCTCAGTCCCTCAGACGAGATAGACTACATCTCATGGCGGTGGCCTCGGCAGGTGACAGATGGCGACCTTACAGCACTGCTCACTGTAAACTGAGTTTTAATCAAGCCTAAGCACGTGTGAGAGATGCTAATTATCCACTGCAGGCTAAGAGAGTCCAGCCTGGAGAACATTGTGACTATGCATGTACATACTCTGGTTTATAATTATTTTCCCCAACTGTGCTAAAACTACCTTTTATGGCATTGCAGATGAGAAGTATGAGGCAGGATGGACTGGGTGTCTTGAGCTTCCCTGGATACTCCCGCCCTTGAGCTGTATCACTCGCCGAAGTAAATATAGATAAGTACTTGACTAACAGAAATCTTGGAGCCTAAAAACAAACTCTCAAAGTTAAGCATGGGGATTTCCAACTGTCTCTCAGCTTACTTTCCAAAAAAAAACGGTGGGTGTTAAGACTCTCATCCGACTATTGCACCATTTTTCAATATCTACATTTCAGGCATAAAATCTTATCCAAGAAGAATGTGACAACACAATAAACCTACATTAAAACTGGAGCTCACCAATAAATTGCAATAGGAACATTTTGATTGATTCATTTTAGTATTGTGTCATGCACAAACAACATGCCCGGCCCAAACCAGACACCATTATTAAAAAAAGAAATGAAACAGAAAGCAGATCCAGGCAAATAAATAAACCCCCCAGACGTCCTTTTGAGCTTTAGCAACAAAGGTATGCAAATATTAAAAGTAAACAATCACTGCATTCTGTTATTGTCAGTGCAGCAAAAATTTCAGTATTTTGAACACGTCATTTCAAATTGATATTCTTAACTCATGGTAATGAGAACAAAAAAAAGAAAACAATTTTTATTGTATTTCTCATAAATCACATTAATTCGCATGGACTGTTGACCTGATGTTTTCAAATCTGAACACTTTATGAGCCAGAGGAAGGATTTATTTTCTTTAACTGGATGTTTAATTTCTCGAAAGGTTTGCTGTAACGTAAAGTTCTTGATTTGAATACATGTTCATAATATTGGTTTCAACAACAAATCCCTTGATCATGAAAAGACGAGATAAACACATTGCAGTAGAACACTGCTTGAAATGTGATGAATAAAAAACATGTCTTCATTTACTCATGCCATGCATTCAAATTCAGCATGCGAACATTTGACTTGTCAAATGGAGCCCTGGATACCTTGACGATGCCATTAATGCTCTGTTTATCAGGTTGGGTAATCATCTTCATTTTGAGCAATGCAATCATGTTCAAAATGATTTATATCTTTTTATTGTTCACTAAATGTTGTGCTTGGGCTCTATGTTGCAGTGTAAATCAGAAAGACATACATGCACACTCACTATTGTACGATTTTATCGCACCTTACAAGTTTTCCTCATATCGAGCAGGCCTAATTACAACATCTCTCACATTTATTATACGTAACCGACCTTGGTATGGAGCTAAAAAGAAGTTCAATTTATAATGTTGCAATTAGGTCATGGCAAATTAAACGAGACTCCATTGTCCTCTTTTCTCTCTTCGCCGCTCTCATTCTAATTCTCACTGTTCTCCTGCTTGTCAAAATGGCCCTGTATTACACTCTTCCCATTGTAATTTAGAACAAAATGGCTGTAAAATTAGGCTTTCCTTCTTGTAGAGGGGCAGATGTTATCTCCCGTAAGAGCCAAAGGTCAGGAATTAATTCAGGAGGCAGCTCTTTAATGCTCACAGACGGGTTTTCATAGGGCGATGGAACGGGGAAAGAATTGAGACAGTTTACAGGATTTTGTTAATCTGATTATATTAATTTTAAATCTTCATGAATTTATAAATGCAGGCACAGAAAATGATTATTATTTTCAGATAGATAACAATGCAGAAGCTGGGAAGTTCTCACTTTACATGAGCGAAAAATAAGAATATCTACAGTAGATCAGATAATAATGTTCCAACACAAATGACAATAACTAAGGGAGTTACAGCTTGTTGTTTGCAATGCATTAATAGAGAGCTCTTTTTCTACAATAGATCCATAATCTATCGATATTATCTCACCATGAAAAGAACATGGAGACAAAATACTAGTTTTAAGTCATGTGCACAAATTTCCCAAAAGAAGCTGAAGTACAACATTCCATTACAGGTTTTGGGAAGTTCAATAAGAAATATGAGCTTGAAAAGGTATTCTCTGCTTTGTAAAGGAAAGGTACAATAAGAATTTGAAGTTTGAAATGTGTATGTCAAATAAGGATTTGTGCCATTGTGTGCAAGGACACCGAGACCTGGGCGCAGGGAAGAAGTGAGGCTTGATCATAGCGAGAGAGAACAAAGTAGGGGAAGGACCAGGAGACGAGAGCCAAAGGGAGACAAAGACGACACAGAGAGGAAGGAGACTGAAGGACAAAGAGAAAGAAATGGAGGGGGGAAAATGAAACTATTTTCTGGATATTAATTTGATGCTAAAAGTGCATCTCACTGTGGTGCTGTCTCCTCACAGTCCGTCAGACAGGTTTAGGAAACAACAAGTGATGGCAATTATGTCTAGACTTGGAGATAGCTTTAGGTAGGTGAGCGTGCTGTCTGACCACCAAAAATGAGGAGAACTGGACTGGAGAGGGGAGGAAGGAGGGAGGGAGGGAGGGAGGGAGTAAGATGTGGAGGGGGGAGTCACACAAAAAAAAAAAAAAACAGATGAGAAGGGAAACAAAGAGGGAGAAATTGAGAATAAAAGAGGTCATTGGAGGCAGATAAAAGACACTCAATTAAACGAGTGAATGGATGGCCCGTTAGACCTGAACGGACACCTGCACACCTCTTCTCTCCCTCAGCCACAGGGCAGCAAAATGTCATCTCCTGGTTTGGGTTCATCAGCCTCCCATCAGCCGCTGCTGTACACAAGCTAGCTGATAATCAGAGCTACAGCTACACTTTGCTGCAAAAGGTGTGACAATTTTTCTTGCTTGTTCTACAAACAGGCGATTGCGCTGTTAGCAGAGAGAGAAAGAAATGAAAGAGACCTGCACTCTGACTTTAGCAAGGAAAACAGCCAGAGGCCGTCAGATAAACAGACTAAATAATGAAGGTCCTCAAATGTGTGCTATTTCCCCCCCGCAGTAAATAAGAAAATATCTATTGAGGATAAAAAATTAAAAAAAACAAAAGACAACAAAGATTAAATTGTTGGAAAATCACAAGTCCTGTTTTAATCTTTCTCCAGATCTGCTGTGAATTTCAACATTTCTCACATTCAATTGCACCCGGCTGGGTGGCAAATTAAGAGTCCTTTGTTATGTTAAAAAAAAAGAAAAGAAGCTGTGGCCAGGTGTGGGTATATTTCATGGGTAGCTGTGTAAGGGAAATGGAGGAGATTGGCTTCATTATGTCGCCTCAAAGCCTTAAAAAAAAAAAGATTGTGCAAAATGGTAAATCAATCCAAGTCTATTCCAGACCGCCGTGGTGCTTTGAGTGAGTGGATCAGGGTGGTATCGGTGGGTCATATCAAACAAATAGGGATGTGTGTTGCTTTGAGCGTGGGTGACTAACAACAGAGCACTGCCAAGGAAAACATGTAGGCTTTAAATTGTATCCCAAGCTATAAGGTATAATCAAAAAGTTGATTTAATTATACCTTATCCGTCATCTTTAGCTATTCTCTAACCTATTCAGGAAAATCTGAAATAAATGCAGCTGTTTTTTTCCTCCATATTTCTAATCTCACCTTTCAGTTCACAAATTCTTTCAGTACAAAAGCTTTGGAAAGCCATACAAACACTTACAAATCCTCTGAGCAGAGGGAGAAAAAAATAAATTCAACATTGCAGGAGGAGACATTTTGCGTAGCCTTACTGCGTCGTGGACAATAGAGCGTCATGCTGATTCAAAGAACATGATTTTAAGTGAGCCTGCCTCAATATGTCCTCCCACAGAGCCCATTTCCCCCTGTGTCCTTGGTTCACATCGGGAAACGTTCATACGTCTGACAGGCTACGCTGTCAATGGGAGCCCGAATTCTGCTTTCTCTCTCTCTCTCAGCCCAGTGCTCACCCTCCTCCTCCTCCTCTTCCTCCTCCTCTTACTCCTTTATTCAGCTGGCTGGAGATGAAGGTGAATCACCACATCCTAACCTGATCGGTACCTCACATCATAGCCACCACAGCCGGAGGGCTTTCTGTAATCGATTGACTTCAGGATTCCATGTAGTTTGGAAGTCGATGCGTTCATTTACGACATACGTGTCTTCAAATATGTTGACTCGGTCTGCGTGCTTGGCATTCACATCTAATCGGCTCAACTTGCAGCACACACGAAGGCACCGTTTTAAATGTATACGTAACTAAATGGACGAAATGCAGATTTAGTCCTTCAACAAGAAAGACTACCAACAGAAAGTAATCAATGACCCTCTGACTAATCCTACAACAAATACAAAGCAAACATTTACTCTAGCTCCCAATTAGCACCATCACCAGCTTCCATAATAAACAATTGACAAGCCTGGTTTGTTTCCCTCTATTAAGCAAGCACTTAACAGTTAATTACCACAGCTGAGCTTATATGAAGTCAAAGGTCTCCAATGTTAGCCTCACACTTAACACAAGGCAGAGCGCGTTACTCTAGCAAGTCAAAGGTCTACTTTTCACATCACTTGAGAAGAGATAACGAACTAATCCAACTAATCAAAACCATATACAAGGTGTCGTTTGTGGCTACTTAAAGTTGTTATCAATTCATAGTGAAATGCATCTTTAATACGAGCAAACACATTCTGGTCAGTGCGCATTTGTTGTCTTTTTTGGTTTTGTTTACTTGTTTGCATTCTCACAGATGGTAACCTGTGATACACACAGGAGGGGGTAGCTAGGACTTGGCACCGGTTATTTGCTGTGCTGCCAGTTTCTTTCTTTCTTTTTTTTTTCATTACTCCGCTTAGCAATACCAACATATTGATTTTTACTGATTCCCACTATTTCACCGTCTCCTGGAAGTGGAAGGAGACCAAATATGTACACAGACAAAACAGATAAATTCATCACAGGCTAATAAGAACACATTTGGAGTTTAGTTCTTCAACGCATCTACAAGGATAGTTGTGTTTTCTGTAAAAGCTATTTCATGCCTATCTTGCAGTGCCAGGCAAATTTTCTGTTTGCTAATGAGATACTGCTGACATTTATTTCAGAGAGTCAGTGCATGACTTCTGGCCTCCCACTGCATTTCCACAGCATACTCTACTGTCCTTGCGGTCTCTCTTCACAGAAGCCATCAGAAAACAGTAATAAAAGACCACAACTCTGAGAGTGGGCTGAGAGTGGACTGCTCTGAGGCAAACTAATCTATCTTTACTCTGTATCTGCTGGCCTTGACACTCACTGTTTTTCTTCTCACTCACACTTTACACAGTCTCTCTCTCTCTCTCTCCCTCTCTCTCCCTCACTAACAACCACTTTTGTTTTTCCTAACACCTCTCAATAGCTTCAAATTTTCTTCCATTTCTCTTGGTGGGATTGCGAGAAGGACAGCTCCACATGTACCGAAAGATGGAAAAAAATAAAAATAAATAAATACTCCTTGTGCGTTTTCAGCTCTGACCTTCAGTCAGCTCTGAGCCAGACAACCAGGCAGCAAGACGTGCTGCAGGGCTCTTCTCCAGGGACAGTTTCACTGAACAATTGCACACATAACCCCTAACCCTTCTTTTACCCAGGGAAATCCCTGAGTGACAATGACGAAGAGTGATAGACTGTGAATAATGAAAGCCGGTACAGAAGCCGAGCCTTCCACAAGGAAGCAGAAGAACTCGGGTCCCAGATGTATTCTATTTGATTTGCAAAAATAGACACTCTGTTAAAAGAGGCAGTTATGCTAGTACTGTTGCAAACAAGGTCAATCAGCTAAAGCCTGCTTGAATGTAAATAATCTTTTCAAATGTTGCTGGTAAACCTCCAAAATCGACTTAATGCGAAGCACAACAAGAAAACTAATTTCATACCTCACAGATATTTGCCATTTCAAAATGGCAAGGACTCTGTTCCCTGAATTAATCATCATTGAGCCTTTTGTAACTGAGGCATGACAGCAAGACCTTCAAAGACTCAGGACTGTAAACATGTTTTAGAAATCCATCTAGATAGTTCCCTGCTTCAAGCCCATGTGTGGTGCTGCATGCTAATGTAAGACAGATCTCCTCTTTGTTCTTGAAACCCACGGTGGGTATTTTTAAACCATGGAAATCATTTGCCAGCAGAGATAGTTTCATATTTCTATAAGCTATAGCGGGGCCAAGTGACACATGAATATTTTAAGCAGCTTTGTGCCTATTTAAATGCGTTTGCTGTGAACACGCTGGCAGTGGGCCAGGGCAGAGGGTGTTATCCATAATTCCTACAATCCCAAACTAAACTCCAGTTTGCTGATAATTCAAGCTGGCAGGAAGAAAAAAAAAACAAATAAAGTCAATTAACTACAAACTCCCCTTGGATTTGTTCCCTCTACCCTCGCTTGTTCCCGACAACCTTGTAAGTTTACTGTCGTAACACAGCCGAGAGGATGAAGCGTGTTAAACATCAGAAACACAATAAAGAACCTATATCTTGGCACAGCATTGTGGAAGGAGTTAGATAAACGTCGCTTTCACCAGAGGGGATTGTGTCTTTTTCCAGTGGACTAAATAAATTTACTTTACTTCCTTTCCAAAATGGGAAAAAACAATGTTGTGCTTTCGTCATAAATATTCCCACACATGTTTGCGTTGGGAAAAATATAAACATGGGCAGGAAATAAACAGACAAAACGAGCATCTCTGAGTCAACAATGCTTTCGGCAGCAGTTGACAGCCCAGGGATGTATTGCATCTGCCAATGCTGTTTGCAGATGGCCGTGATAATGTCATCACTCGACTCCACAGCCGCAGACCAACTACGGACAACAGAATTAAAACGGTTTTATTGCTCTATTTTTCTTCGGTTTAATTTGTGCATTTTATGGATGTGACATGTCTGGATGAAAAACTTAATACATCTGTAATGGAAAAGCAGATGTGATGACTCATTGTTTGTGTGACAGAACGTTTGCTATGGGAGCAGATAAATAAGATCATGTTTATAATGCTATTTCCCTGGAAGACATTAAAATGGGCTTCTTTCATTTTCGCCAACAAGCAGACATGTGATGCTACAGACTCTAAGGCAACAGTGAATTTCCACGTCACTGAATTCTGACAGGGTGTCTGTGACAGCTGAGGAAATTGAACTGTGGCAGCATCTCATTATTTCAGGAAGAAGGTCAGGTGTTGCTACAATCTTTTCCTGACATATCAGAACAGGATTATTGCACATTTCAATTGCTAATATGTTGGCCAAAACTAGTAGAGCTCACCAATTAATTCAGTTTTTTGTGCCATGAAGCAGATACATTTCAGATCAGGTTTAAAGTGGTCATTTCTTTATCTTCAGTCGTCATCGTACGAGTGGAAGTGGAAAGAAAGGCGAAGGAATACATTTTGTTCTGGGTCCCTAAGACCCTTCGCAGTATTAGCAGCTACAAAGTGTCATTCAGTGCTCTCAAAAGGCAAGTGTGAACTAGTTATAAAAGAGAATCCTCTCTAAAGAGGTGTTTTATTACAACTTGTATGGGCCGCACTGGTACTACTTCAGTATCTAACAAAATGAATTACCTGGAAGATTTATAAATGAGGGACACTGAACATAATAATACAATTCTGTGTGGGAATTAGCTCGGCATATTTGCCTGCAGCTGTTGCCCCGAACGCTTGTATTTTATTTAAATTCTTTTCTCTGACACTTGTCGCTCTACATGGAGAGAGTGATGCTGTGAATACAAAAGGCTGACTACGCTGTGGTGTTACAGTGTGGATGTTTAAAAGGTCTCCCCCTGACAGGAGAACAGCGGTTGTACAACGTGAGCCGCCTGTCTGGGCAGAGTGGGAGTTGGGGCAGGAAGGGAACAGACAGACCCAGGGGAGCTGACCTCCTCATTTAGCCAGCCTCCTGCAGGAGCAGCTGGGATTATCTGCCGAGTAAGCACATCCTGCAGTACAGGAAATACTCCAGAAAAGAACCAATGGGCATCAATGTCTCTCAAGGCATTTTAGTATTTTTTCCCTCTCTCTGACAGCACATGCAATTACAATCTAGCTTTTCCTTTATAAAACTCAGCTCCTTTGCAAGGAAACGCAGACAGATAAGCACATCATCTTTTCAAAGAACAGTAAATTACACCACATGAAATGGAGCCATCTTACAACAGAGACGTGAAGTGGATGCTGCTTGACTGACAGCGATAATGCCACAAGAAAAAAACCCATTAAGAGTAAAGCCATTACAGACTGTATTTCAATGTGTGACAAAAAGTGAGCATTGCTCTTTCTGATCAGCAACAGGCACTTGGTGCTGCAAAGCAGGCGGGTCTCTGTCCGTCCGTGGTTCAGTCGTCTGGTTGGTGGCTGAGGTTCAGGACCACGGACAGAGACCCGCTGTGACACCGGAACACGGAGGAAGAATATCAAGCGCGAGCTTCTCCTCAGAGCAAAAGATGTGACATGAATCACCTCTTATCTCGCATGGTTATGTCTTTCTCACTGCTGACGCCAGATGCCTCGCAGATCCGACGTGTCAGCACATGGCGACACATTTGGTGGGCGAAGTAGCCGACAGGCAACACAAGTCCAACTCTAATCGCATAGTTTGCCCACCAATATACATGTTTAGGCAAACTCTACGTCATTATAGTTGTATACAAATTGAAATATGCATCAAGTGGTAGCCATGCATGGCCATATTTCATTGTAAGGTGCAAACTGCTTACGATATTCACTATTCTCCCAGGAATGATGTCCCCCATGTACCTGCCGGGTTGCAAACTTTGCCATCACGCAGGAACTCCGCCGTCCCTCGGGATGACGGAGTCGACGCCGGGCGTCTGTCAGACAATGTGTGAGACGGGAAATCGCTCATCGCGCTGAGGACGCAGCAGGAAGACAAGCACATCCCGTTGCCATAGCGGCGGCTCTTGCGGACGCGGCATGACTCTTAAAAAGCACCCTCGGGGGAATTGGAGATTGTAAGGATGTGTTGTCGACACTTGATGACATCCGCTGTCAGTGGGCCCCCTGTCACTCCAAGATGTTTTTCTGTAAATGCACCAGAGAGCAGCAGAAGCAGCCACCCTGAGACGGATCTAATTAAGAAGCCGCATGAGGCCGTGATTTAGTGACAAATACACGCGTTCATGGCTGTTTGGAAGTTAGGAGCAGCGACGGTGCATTGTAGTGGCAACTGTTGAACAACTACTTTTCTACATCAACATTAATGAGATCATTTTTCCATCGGGCAATATTCTAGACTTCTTCCACTGCTGCTGCTGCTTCTTCAAGTGAAGTGGCTCATCAACTTTTCGGGTATTGTGACACACTTAAAGCCGATCAGGACGATCGGAGATGGTTTTTCGTTCGGATCACTGCAGCTCTGGAAACTGGAATATATCCGGT
Organism: Brachyistius frenatus; assembly: GCF_029030835.1. Lineage (NCBI taxonomy): Eukaryota > Metazoa > Chordata > Actinopteri > Embiotocidae > Brachyistius > Brachyistius frenatus. The sequence continues at coordinate 111,909 of NW_027210887.1, forward strand.
CCAACAATGCACATAACGCGATGTAACAGCAACACCGCGGGAATCCCCGACTGAATAGCACTTCAGCGGGATTAAGGATGAAAAGTAGTGCCCGGAGTATTGACCGTCCCTTTTCACAGATCAGTAATTGATCCGCACTCCGAGTGTAATGTTTACACGTAAACATTTACTGCAGGGGAGCTGTTGGGGAGTCAGCAGTTTAAGAGGCCGTGGAGATGCAGGACTCCGCCAGGACACACGGTCATTCATCTCAGCAGCGAGTCTCGTGGTGTTCCGCGAGCTTCATGGGAGTCTGCAGCCGTGAACTGTTGCATGCTGCTTCCTTAACGTGTTAGCAACAGTCTCGCAGAGTTGATTTCAAGTTTCGTGGAAAACACCATTCACCCATCGATGGTGGTGCACTCATAAAAAAACCCGAGCAGTGCTACGAAATATCGTTATATTATAAAGATATTACTTTAAGTTATTCGCCCACCAACGTGATTTTTTTTTTATTTAGAGTGCAGGTCAAATTATTATTTGCCAACTCTTAATACAAAGCAAGGCAAGATATCTCCATCCATCTGTGCTCTTGCATCCCGTGAATGGTGTTTCGCTGTGGCCGATCTGAGTGGGATATGACATCGTAACAGAGATGATACATGTTCATAAATAGATTCTTACCAAATCTTAAAACGTGTGGCATCCCGCGAGAGTAACCAAGAAACAGCAGCAGAAGCGGGATCAGCCTGAGGTTGGATCTGAAAACGAGACTGGTTATCATCAGATGATGGGAGGTAATCTTCATGTTGTTTTTAAAAAAATGCACAGTGGTTATTCCCCCCGGTGCGCGGGTTCGATTCCCCCGTAATTCTTCTACGGTTGTTGGGCAAGGCAGGGTGACGGCGGCCCTGGATGCGCAAGATCACGGCATGGTCATTTGCGCTTTCCCTAAATCCATTAGCAGTCCCGGCATGATTCCTTCCCATTCGCCTTCTCCTCCTTCACTGCGCCAAGAAACAGCAATCCTCGGGGTCGAGGGACGGCGGGACATCCATGTCGAAGGGTACGGATCCAGTGGGGAGGGGGGAGCCCGAGCATGGGCTGGAGGTAAGGTACTGGAGAGGGTTGGAAAGGGGCTAGAGAGCGCCAAGCAGAGGATACAGCAGCGATATGCAGCCCCCTATGAGGCGCTCTGGGTTGCATGCGCTCCCATTATACTGCACTGCTGCACAGGCTCTGACGTCGAGCCAAGGTTAGTATTGTGAACGCGCACCAGAGAGAGAGAGAGAGAGAGAGAGAGGGAGAAAAGAGAGCTGGAGAAAAGAGAGCTGGAGAAAAGAGAGCTGGAGATAGCCTACAGATAGATAGACATGCATAAGAGGGAGGAGGGGAGTAGACAGGGATAGAAAGACGGAAAAATAAAGGGCGAAGGAGGAGTGGAAAACTTTATTTCTTACTACCTTTCTAGGCAGTATACTTTCCGTGGTTTTCTCCCACAAGTTGGCGGCAGGCTCGCACGCATTGGAATAAATGTCGATAAATAATAATACAAGCGAACATAGTAACAGGAACTTCAGCATGAACGTAACTAATCCGTCCAAATTACAACCAGATTACAATCAAGTCACAAAAACAAAGCAAATCAGAGACGGACAATTCTATACGAGGATGAAAATAAAGTTGTCATTGATCAGATTCTTATTGAAGTTGCACGTGATAACGAGTGTCTTCAACCTCAGTACTCTATCTGTGTTGTTCACTTCAGCACCATGGACAGAGACGAAGTAAACCCGGACAGCAAACAGTCTTTCTCAGGTTTCAAGCAACCAGCAATGATTTAGTCGATCTTCCTGCTGGAGGAAGTTTATTAGCTAATTCTACAGGCATCTTGTTGCATTCGCCACACAAAGAAGTAAAACACAGCCACTGGCCAACCTCTGCAAACAAGCAATGTAATCTCTGCTTGCAGGAAAGCTTCGCACTGATTTCTCTCCCTTCCACCTGAGTGGGATATATGCAGGCCCACTTTGTGTTTTGCCATTCACAACTTCCCTTTCAAAATCTCTTTTACGGGATTTCAAGCAACAACCTTTCAACAATTTCCATCATACCAGAAATGTGGGAGGAGTGGGATGAAAGGAATTCAAATTGGCAGAACAGAAAATCCGTAATATCGACAGAAGCTGCTGAAAGACACGAATGTTTAACCTATGCAAATAACTCCACTTTAGATTTGAAAGCCTTCCAGCAACACAGTTCTCGAGTGTTAGCCATCCTCCGATATGAAGGTGTGTGTGTGTGTGTGTGTGTGTGTGTGTGTGTGTGTGTGTGTGTGTGTGTGTGTGTGTGTGTGTGTGTGTGTGTGTGTGTGTGTGTGTGTGTGTGTGTGTGTGTGTGTGTGTTACACACAAAGGCTCCACTGCTGGTTAAATTTCACGGAGCAATATCTCCGGAGTCTATCGCGTTTCTATTTGATTAGCGGCTGTATCCTATAGTTGCACCGAGGAGATGATATCTGCAGCTCTTGGGTTGGGTTTGGCCTATGCCATTGATTTAACACTACACGCGCCTTATCAGCGTCCGCCCCCAACGAGCAACTCTTCACGGGCCAGTGCATCAGCTGGAGGTTCAGGCACAGCGGCGCACCCCCTCCCCGGGAGTCTGGAGGGCTATTTAATCCCTACGGACATGTGAAAGGAGCTCTTTGATCGGCGCCACCATGAGTCCAAGTCTGGATGAACCGAGTCATTGTATGACTCAAGTGTGAATGACTGGCCTGTGTGTGTACGAGTGTGTGTGGTGAAGAAATACTCCAGAATAAAGTCACTACTATATTTATTTATGGCCTTATGATAATACTTCACGTTATATTTGTTTTTCTATCTCCGCTATGATGCTGTTAAAGATGTAAAGCTTGCATCACTGTTTATTGTTGACTGCAGAATTCATAGCAAATCACAAGCGACTGTGTGGTAAACAAAGGATGCTGACACCTACACTCATCTTTTGTTGAAGTGCTACATTTCACAAGATCTGTCAAATCCCCCCCAAACAAATAAAAGCGAAGCATTTGATAGTGAAGAGGGCGCTTGTACCAGCTAAAGGAAACGAGATGTGATTACATGGGATCAAGTAGGTGGTGTGAACATTGACTTTGAACATGTGTCGGGTTTGCGTGGGTCTGCACACCAGCACTCTGCAGTGTGAGAATATCAAAGAGAATGGCACTCATCATGCTACCATCTGGACCATTAGCATAATTATGGAGAAATTCAGGGTTTCCTGTATAAGTCAGCAGAGCTTCATACAGCATGAAAGGAATTCTTATTGAGCTGAGGGAGAAGAGATGAACTGACAGGCACGCTGGATTCCTCATAAAGTGAAAGCGCCCTCTGGCTCAATACTGAGGCATTGCAAGTGTGATCAGCCCCCACGTGCCCCCAACACTTAATGCACCCAGAATTTCAATTTGCAAAATAGAACTGATGATGCGATAAATGATTCGGACTTAATTTTCTAATTGAAATTTAAATAGTATTGTATGGGTGTGCTTGAGCAGAGGGCATTTAAGGACAAAAGTCCTTTTTACTGACACACTCCACTCAAATATAAATGAAACACTTTGTTTTTCTGCTCCAATTTTTCATGATTTGAGGTTTAATTTTATTCACAAATGTATTAAAATCTGTGTTTGTAAGCACTTCATCTTCACTAAAATAATCAGTCCACCTGACAGGTGGATCAAGATGCTGATTAAACGGCCCGGTTATTGCACAGGTGTGCCTTGGACTGGTCACAATAAAGGGCACTCTAAAATGTGCAGTTTTATCTTGATTTTTTTTTTTTTTAATTTACAATATTCAGCACAATTTCATGAATTGTTTCAGCAGATATGCATTTTTCCTTCTTGTTGAGGGCATGGGTGCAGAAAACCAATCAGTATATGATGTGACCTCCATTTGCCTCACACAGTCCAACACCTTTCTTCACAGAGTTTATCAGCAGGACAGCAGGACTATTGCACATGTGTGCCTTGGACTGCTAACAACAAAAGGCTCCTCTAAAATGTGCAGTTTTATTACACAACACAATGCCACAGATGTCACAGAGTGCATACAATTGGCGTGCTGACTGCAGGGATGTCCACCAGAACTGTTGCCCGTGATTTGAGATTTGTTTCACTACAATAAACTGTCTGAAAAGTGTCAGAGAAAAACATCCAACTAGCCTCTAAACCGCTGACCACATGTAACCATGCTAGCCCAGGATCGCTGCATCCAGCGGCTTGTCCCGGAAGATCGTCTGAGATTAGCCACACAGACAGCTGATGCAATGGTTGGTTCGCATAACGAAAGAATTTCTGCACAAACTGTCAGAAACCATCCGAGTGCTCATTGTCGAGCGGTTTGCTGATATGAACGCTGGCCCGTGGCGGCGGTGGGGTTACGGTACGGGGAGGTATAAGCTACAAACAAAGAACACTGGTAAATAATATTGATGGCACTTTGAATGCACAAAGATATCTGGACGAGAGAGCCTGAGGCCCATTGTTGTGCCATCCATCCTCCGCCATCGCCTCATGTTGCAGGATGATAATGCACATCCCCATGTTGCAAGGATCTGTACAGAATTCCTGGATGCCGAAAACATCCCAGTTCTTGAATGCCTTACAAATTCATCACATCACATCACCCATTGAACATGTTTGGGATGTTCTGTCTATACAACAGCAGATTCAGATTCCTGCCAATATCCAGCAACACAGCCCAGTCATTGAAAAGCGAGTGGCCCAGCATCCACAGACCACAACCAACTACCTGATCAACTCTGTGTGAAGCAGAAGTGTTTCCTTGTGACCAGTCCGAGGCACACCTGTGTAATAATCATGCTGTTTATCAGCATCTCGTCTCTGCAACTCATGAAAAATGGGAGCAAAAATTAAGTGTTGTTTATACATTTTTGTTGAGTGTAATATCTTGATTTCTAGTTAGAAGTCATAATTGAACAAACTTTTCAATTAAGTCAGTCAGAATAAAACAGTTAGAAAGTAGAGGGTGATGGTAAAGGCAAATTGCCCTGATTATGATGTTAAAATGAATCCTGCTCCTTTAGCTTGTTGTGACTAATAGGAAAATAGCCCTGTGCCATTTGGGAGAGCAACTTTTTTTTTCTTTCCATGCACGATCAAACCGTGTCGTTTTTGAAGGAGACCACAAATTAGATGAGTTTATACACACCCACTCGCTTGTAACCCACGGAGGCTTCCATGAGCTTGCTGGTGTGTTTATTCAAACACCATTCATGCACTGGGTAATGCAAAGGGGACTTTATGCAAAAGAGAGATAACCACTGCTAAAAGCCTTCTGTCATTCTCTCTCTCTGTCTCCCTTCCCTCCCTCCCTCCCTCCCCATCTCTCTCTCGCACAGACAGACTGGTGGAAAGATTGGCACAGAGAAGGAAACCATGGAAACGAGAAGCTGATGCACTTTGAATGGTAAGACCCTGAAAGAGAAGACATTCATTCAGTTCAGTTGCCCTGCACTAAAGGCTCATCTCTACTGCATTATTTTGAATGCTACAAGTTATTTTGACATGGTTGGCTATAGAAAGCCAACAATGGTCTCACTTCATCTGCCCATTATGTCAGGATGACTGTAGCCAAGGATGTCTTAACACTTTGGCAAGCCGAAGCAAGGCCCCTGCAGAAACATGCACACTTTCTCTATTTGCTCTCGGATATACAAAATACACAAACCTGTTCCTTTTCCCAGCTACAGTCTGACAATGTTCATCCCTACAAACGCACCACAACATTTGCGCCCCACTCTCGACAGTAAAAATGGCCGTTTTGACTTCAAGGTATTTACATTTCTCACTGGTGGCAATGCCTTTGAACATAGCATTGCGAAGTCAGCACAGGCCTATATGTCTTGAGCACAGCTGTCAATGAGATTCCTGGGACCTCAGTGGGAATACATTCTTCAGAGACGACAATTAGTCAAGTGAGACAGTAATTAGGACCTCTCTGCACACTGTCACTTCCAGTTAGTGCTGACGGATGCCCGCAAATCCCCCCCTCCAGCAACTGCAGTCAGGCAGCCTTACTGCTGGTGCTGCGCTCTGACTTTGTAACGTGACAGCCATCTGTAACTTCTGTCTGCCATGGTGATACTTTCAATAACAGCATAGTAATTTGGTCCGTTCCATTAAAGTTGAGAACGATGGTAAATTTGACCAGTTGGGGTCATGTACCATCATAAATGACCACAAATCACTCTGCATACACTGTGTAGAAGAAATCATATTTCATGTACAGGCGCTAAATAAGTTGAAAATCATACAACCATTGCAGTCATCTGCCACTTTATTAGATATACCTGAAGCTAAAACTAATATATTCTAATACAGTCCTGAAATAATTCATATCCTCGTGAAGGTTATCAATCAAGCAAGCAATCAAAATACTTATTTATCCCTCATGGGACAATTCATGATAAACAAGTACAACAACAGCACCTACAATGATCAGCACACAATACAACAATCAATAAATAATTAAATACAATTTAAAGTATATCTATGCACATGTCATATGTAGATATTTAGCTGTCATGGTGCTTTCCATCCAATTTGTTTTGCAATTTGGAGTTTTATATTGCACTCCTTAGGCATTATCACAAATACGCATATATGAATATATGATGATGCACGAGTTTTACTAAGCACTTCTTTTTATATACTACTGAGCCAGGGATCTTTGTGTTTTTCTGACTGAGGATAATAACTCTTCAGTCTGTTTTTACCTTTTTGACACGGGGATGTAAACCAACAAATAAAAGTAAAAATGATTTCAATGAGAGGTGAAATATGTCACATTTATCCTCTTTTTGTATCCTGTAGGATCTGAGTTTACATAAGGAATATAACTATAATGGGCATATGATCTGTGTCCTCAGGAAATCCTAATCGTTTATCAAGTTTAAGATCCCAAATACTTAGAAATGTTCATCTCAGTACTTTCACCATGAATAGTTCTTAGGCCTAGCTCTTAAAGAAGAGGGTTTTGAGGATATCTCTTTTGTCTTTACGGCATACTGTAGAAGTTTGGAACTGACCTGGCACACCAATCAACAAATTCATCATTGGACCATGAGACTGAGGTTGTAGTTTAAGGAGTGATACTAAAACACTACCAGGAGCACATTTCATTATAAGGCTTTTTTCATGATGTTCAGTTTTTGTTCAAATAAATTTAGGAGGTGCAGATTCCACTTTAGGGTCTTTTAGTTTATGATCCTGTTGAACTGCACTGCATCATATGGAGTGGTGTTATTTAGCCCATATACTCTAATTAGGCCTTAAAAACATGGACGTGATTAATTGCAAGGTTAATACAGAATGCAAAACTTGTAGAAAGGTGTGTCTAATTAACAGGCAAATGAGTTTAAGATGAAAATTGCTCAAAGATGATAAATGTGATCAGTTCATTTGTACAGGTAAAAAGGCATCACAACAAGCAACAACAAGTAAACAAACATTTACCAGGGAAGCAGATCCTTTAAGCTGTTTCTGCAAAACTGTAACATTGGTCAACAAAAGCTTCCTGCACTTTGGAGATAATCATTCCACATGGCTATTTGTGGGCCTTTGTATTGGCACAATGTTGATTTAGGTTTTAAAAGTAGTGCAGCAAATGCAAGACAACGTTTTTAGCACAATTCTGTCATAGACCTAAATATGGTGACGTCGTCAATCCATGCTGAAGTCAAACAAACCGGAAAGTCGTCACCGTTGTTGAGCGAGCGTTTACTTACCGACGGCATCTTACACGAGCTGGAAACACGAGCTGGAAACACGAGCTGGAAACACGAGCAGGAAACACGAGCAGGAAACACGAGCAGGAAACACGAGCTGAAAACACGAGCGTCTGATTTCCGCAGAAAAGTTTGAATGAACTAAACCGGAAGTAGCCTGTCCAATCAGGTTAGTCGGAGGCGGGCCCGTTTTACACAACGTGAAGGGTGACGTCAGCGCCATCTCACCGGTGCGTGGATAACAGGGAGGTGTTGCTGTGTTTTTTAAAGGATGAAAAAGGCCAAGTATGTTTCTCTATTGAAATTGAAACACGATAATCCAGTGATTCCCGTTACTTTAGCCTTGTTTTGTAAAGATGCCAATGGGCCCTGTTCACAGCAGGTGTTTTGACATGTCACAGAAGGAATACAGGTGTAATCAGCATCATATGTTAAGATCAGCAGTTCAATGGTCCTGCTATTGTGTATGCTGACTGACTGCCATGGCCTGCAAAACACATAATAGAAATGAATCATCATTATATATGTTTTGGTTCCATCTGTGGTTTTAAGACAAGTCAAAGATTTTGGACATATTTAAAAAGCTGGTGCACAGCCACTATCTTTACAACAGTTTTACTTAGTTTTAGTCAGAAAGCATTGTAGCTGAGAGCAAGAATGGGCAAGGCTACCAATACAGCATCGGGAGTCATCGTGCTGGAGGATCCATATCTATTGGAACAAACATTGAAGAAATTTCCCCTCGGGGATTAATAAAGTGTATAAAATCAAAAATCAAATCAAATCAAAATCATTCAAAATAAAAGCCAACAACAGAGTCTGTATCCGATGTACAGTTGTCCCTTAGTGTTATCATTTTATCTGTAAAGTGCTGTAAACCTCACTGCAAAGAAATACCACATCCAATATCTAAATTTAGTACATTAAAGACAGGTTTGACCTGCAGGTCTAAAAAGTTTGGAGTAGTTGTAGTCAGCTCAGATTCACAACAGTTGACCCAGTTTTCAAGTCTAAAAAAGTTAAACTGTCCATAGAAACTTCTCAAACTTCTCCTGGAGCATAATCCACCTCTGTCCATCTGTGAGCTCCTTTTATATATATATATATATATATATATATACATATATATTTTTAGTCATGGTTCTCAGCATAGTTATTTTAACATCAACAGAATTATTTATTGTAGAGTCATAAGATGCAGAGATTTTCTAATAATATGCCCTAATATATCTGGACACAAACAAATAAATAATTATGTTCTTTTTAAAAATTTGTTGTGCATGAGCTGTTTATGTCTTTGTTTTTGTCAGGAAAATAAATGCTCTCTGTGCTTTGTGGTTTCAGATCTTAGGAAAAAAAAAAAATCATACACACATACGCATACATACACAGCAGAGAGCCGGGCTGATTGGATGGTGGACTGCTGGAGTTGTTATTACAGAGCATCCAGCAGAGTCTGGTTTGCAGGATAAGGACGTCCTTACAGGGCATTTCTCAGTGTGAACGATGAGGAAACAGCCCCCCGCGTGTGTGTGTGTGTGTGTGTGTGTGTGTGTGTGTGTGTGTGTGTGTGTGTGTGTGTGTGTGTGTGTGTGTGTGTGTGTGTGTGTGTGTGTGTGTGTGTGTGTGTGTGTGTGTGTGTGTGTGTGTGTGTGTGTGTGTGAGAAAGAGATAGTGAGAGTCAGAGAGAAAGTTTGAAAGAGAGAAATAGACAAAATGTGGACAGATGCATCTGTCTAGCCACACATTCTGGCTTTCAAATAGTAATCTTGGCAATGCTTGCAAAAAGTGACTTTCCCCATTGGAGCGGTTGGTGCCAAGGGTTTGCCTGCAGAGTAAAATAATGGAGAAGAAGAGAGGAGCTCACAAGGTTTTACATTCTGTTACAGGAAAGCCTCCAGTAAACTTGTCTTTCAGCAAGGACATCTCCATCTTTGGTGTCCATGAATAGGAGTAAGAGGAGGGTTTTTCATAGACATGGAGGTGTTTACTAAGAATGGACACACATGGGTGGTTTGTGTACAGCTGGGGCTTCGTTAATGGGCTCTCTTGGTGCTTGCTAGGAACTCATTTTGCAAACCATTGACAAAAGGGACATGGAAACCAGATGTAAATGTGAATGCCGTGAACAAATGCCACGCCACCATGGAACAAAAAACTACACCTGCGTCAACACATAGGATGTGATGCAGGAAAACACACGGTGTCTAATGAGGCATTCCAAACCTCAACAAAGACTGTTCGGTTCACAGTCGCAAAGATAATATATGTGGAAAGATTTCTTCATTATAAATCTGATTTGGATACAATTATGCACCTGAAAATGTTCTTTTCGGTGAAGGGTTATGGCAGGCAAACACCCCTGACATGTTGAGGCTTCAATCTCTGTAATGCAATCCACTGTTTCCACAAAGATCCGGGGATCAACAGTTGCAGCTGGGGATGAGAAGGCCCAGCAGTCGCCTCAGACACCCAGGATCAGAGACACCAAATAGGGCTAACACCCTCTCAGCATTCAATGTTTTCAATCAAGGGATCAGCTACTGTGACTGGAAACAAAATGTCCCAGACAGCTATCACGCAGGAGTTTCCGACAGGCAAAAGCTGGCACGACTAATATGGCTTGTCAGAGTGAAAATAGCCTGGTATTGTTCGCACCTTCCGCAAAGGTGCAGGCATAACACTTTTGTCTTGTTCATCTCTCAGGAGTCATGCTCTAATAGCTTTTCAGGCTCATATTGCCTTGGTGAGAGGGATTTAAAGTTGGTGTTTCACTACCCAAAGAGCCTAGTGATGGAAGCACAGCTATTCATTTGCACATAATTCAGCATGAATCAAATTTATACCATCATAAATGTGATAAATTTGTGTCTTTAGACTAAATGGTATTTGACGCATGGATTTTAGAATTATCAAATTGCCTGGTTGGGGATTTATTAAAAATAACTCAAGGTACATGGACTGTGCCTGCTATGTCTGAAGAGTTTTCATGGGCTGCCAAGACTGCAGCTGTACCTAAAATATATTGGACAGATAAACAGAAATCTTAAATAGTGAAACAAATCCCTGGTTGTAAAAGAACTGTGAGAGATTTAAGGACATATGAGATGTCTTCTGTTGTAGTAAATTTAGCTATTTCCAATCCTAAAATCTTGCAGGTACTGAAAGAAAGACACATTTCTGTTGGGCTCAAATGTAATCTCTTTTTCTCATTGAAATTTTCATTTCTATTACATAAGAGATGAATAGCTACACTTTTTTACAGTTAATTTCAAGCCTCCTACTCTATAGTTTGCACTTTTCTTCATTTTCTAACTGACAAAACAGTCATTTCAACATATTCACATCTCAAGCCGAGTGTTTTTCCGTCCTTGTATAAATCCTTGGAGTGACTTTAATAGACAAATACTTGCCATCTAAAGCCTCTGTAAAACCCAGGGAAAAATCTGGATGTGGACCAGCAGATAGAGTGTCAGGGTGGAAACATAAAGAAGGGTTTGATCTCATTTATGCCCTCGGTGTTCTGGAAGTGATGAAATGAGGCCGGTCTTGAGCTGGGCGAGGTCATTCCTCTCCTCTCCTCTCCTCTCCTCTCCTCTCCTCTCCTCTCCTCTCCTCTCCTCTCCTCTCCTCTCCTCTCCTCTCCTCTCCTCTCCTCTCCTCTCCTCTCCTCTCCTCTCCCTTATCCCCTCCTCTCCTCTCCCTTCTCCCCTCCTCTCCTTTCCTCTCCTTTCCTTTCCTCTCCTCTCCTCTCCTCTCCTCTCCTCTCCTCTCCTCTCCTCTCCTCTCCTCTCCTCTCCTCTCCTCTCCTCTCCTCTCCTCTCCTCTCCTCTCCTCTCCTCTCCCCTCCCCTCCTCTCCTCCTCCCTCCTCCTCTCCTCTCCTCTCCTCTCCTCTCCTCTCCTCTCCTCTCCTCTCCTCTCCTCTCCTCCATTAATCATGTCTGTACACATGAAAATGAGCTTAACCCATCATCCTGTGCAGTGCTCTACTTCCACTCAAGGACACCTTGCAAGCAGTTATAAGTAGGATCCCTCTGTGCATATTCCCCTCCTATATTTCAACTCATTGACACCTTTCAGTCTTGATTCAGCTTGACTTAGGGTTGAAAGAGATGCTGCATGGGGCTTCGTCCTCCCTTGGTAAGGCTGTCACTCTTTGCTGTGTAGCCTCATAACAATTAACACTTCTATAAATCCCTTTGTTGAACACTTAATGGAAGAAAATCGAATTCATGGACTTATCCCTGCCCCTTGAGGATAACATAGTTTCAGTGATAACTAAACTGTGAAGGAAGGTTGGGTATATAATGTAATATATATGCTTATGAAAAAGAGGAGGATGGAGAGTAAGAGTGAGTAGAGAGTGAGAGAGAAAGGGAAATAGAAAGAGAAGGATAGGTAGGGAATAAGTAAGAAGGAAGCAAAATGAAAATGAGCTTGGTTCCCTTTGTGGCACAGTGCTTCACCACTTAATCATCCCCTGGTCTATAAATAGGCCTTCACAGCCATGGAATATTCGGAGATTAATGGAAGAGAATGGAACGCCATAATGCTCCAAAGCTTCAACACTTCTGTTGCACTTCAGCAGTGCAGATTTCATTTTATTTAACCACCAATGGCAGAATTTTCCCTCTTCCGTTTTATCATAAAAAGTAGAGAGCAGAAATTTTGCTGATTGCACCCATCCCTCCACCCTCCTCTCTGTCTCTTCATATTTTGCCTACTTCAACACAGTGTTTTGGAAGACAGGCAGACATACTCAAAGCTAAATGGCAGCAAAACATGCAGAACTGTTGATTCATTGCAAGCATGCCATCATTAGCAAAACACCCAAAGAACACATGCTTTTATAAGAGCAGATGGTGGAAAAGTTCTCTCTCCTCGTTTTAAATTCTGCACGATGCGCTGCATTTTCTTTCCAGCACCTATCACAAGTACTCATCTCCTGAGGAAATGTTGACGGTGTTGAGGTAGCAGGAATCACCTTGTATCTCCCTGCTCTCCTCACTGTGTGTATGTACCGCATGTACCAGCATGCTTATGTGTGTACAGGCTGGCTTTGCAGGCGCTTGTGTGGGTGTAAGCTCACTTCAGGAGCATTTGATTTTGAGGGAAACATGGCAGAGGTGTTAGTGTATTTCAGGTCAGAGAGAAGGAGGTGAGGTTGGAGGGACACTAAACCTGCGCTGAAAACACAAATGATTTTTGCTATAAATAGAAAGAAAGTTGGTTGAGACAGAGGAGAAAACCCAAAACTAATTGTACCTGTTATACTTCTTTGTGTTGTTGAGATAGCATTCAGATTTACTGATATATGTTTTTCCTCATCCCCACATTCCTGTCAAACAGCATTGTTGCGCAGCACTTCCTCCTTTCATATCAGTTCCCACCATCTGTTGAAAACACACGTGCCTACATTCCTCACAACAAACTGTAACTTTATGTAAACCTACGAGCTCATGAATGCAGCCTTAATGAGTTGATTAGAAACTTGGGGTTTGTTGTTCATCAGCAGTTTTATTATTGTTGATTGTTTACTTGTCCTCCACAGTAGTCAAACAAGATAATGATTTCATAATCAATTTAAAGAAAAGATAGTCAGAAGAAGCACTTTATTCACCTTCTGTTACAAAAGCACTCTTTGATTAAAGTGATAAATTGAAGAACTTCTTTCCTCCCCCGTCATTCTCAGTGTTGTCGAGTCATTGCTCAATTTTCACACGGGCAGCCAAACCGAACTTTGTAGTCCCTGCAGTAGCCAGACTTCTGGTCCTTTTTTCGGCAAGCAAATCCATAACTTGGATTGTAGCTGAAATATTATTCCAAGCAGATTGTAAATTAGTTTGCTATTTCAAAGTAATTTAAAACAACAACTTCTGTTTAAAGGAGTGCATTGCTAAAACCATAAATCAATGTTTAAAAATGATTTAAAAAAATATGACATAGTTTACAACTTTAATGAAAATGAAGTTTCTATTCACTGGCAGTACATCTCAACCATGTGGAAACTTTGGGATTGAGACGTTCATGTTGAGAAGGACTGCATAACTGTTTAAATTATTTTCTTGTAAAGCAACTTACGCATGGAAGATCTCCCCTGTGCTGATGGCGGGGGTGAGCGTGTCAGCGGTAACAACCTCGATATACAGGGCGTCGTCACAGATGTCTCCCGGGTTTTCTGCCCTCAGGGGTTCCAAAACCTCCCAGTCCCCTGTTCCAGTGGGACGGTCTCGATTGAACCACTTGGTCCAGCACACTGCAGTAAGCAAAGAGAGAGATATAGGAGGGAAACTGCAGAGCCAAAGCACCATTCAAAATGAGTACTTATGCACATAAACAATGAAAGAGGAGGGGAAATCCACTTTGCATTAGCAGCTAAACATTGCACATGTAGAATTATATAGTACCTCCTCCACCACAGAAAGGGGGATGGCAACTGAAGCGAACACGATAATCATTGCACTTCTTCTCCATCTTGTTCACTTGGTCCTGGTTTCTGCAGATGAATCCTGATTCTGCGTCCTTTCTAAAAAAAAGAAACCAACAAGAAACACTTACAAAACGCAGCCCGATGAATGCAGCCACTATGCTTTTGGCATGGCTCAGGTGATAGCAAGGCCGTCTGCCTGTCTGTCCGTCAGTCCACACTGTGATCCAAGCTGAAATAGCTCCAAAAACACTGACCAGGCTGGCATCAAATTTTGTACAGACTTCATGGAGCATAGAGAATAAATGCTCCTGACTTTGATAAAAAAAAACAAAAAACAAAAACGGATTCTTCCTCTAATACCACCAGCACACTCATATTTTGTACTTTTAGTGAAATGTCTTGACAACTATTTGATGGATTGTCATTAAATTTGGTACTGACATTCATGTCACACTTTGATGATCCCCCCCAATTTGTAATCTAGTGCCATCTCTGTGCCTAAGTACAAAGAATACCTCAAACAACCCAATAATCATATCAAAACATATGTAGTTTCATGCACACGCTATCGTAACTTCCAGATGACTGGACACACATAGACAAAAAATATGTCCAGAATATGTCAAGTTAACATGTTAACACAACACCTAACTTCACATAAATAAATTGTTTCACTTTTCCTGATGCTCATTGGTTACCAACAACAGTATGACTGATAGATGGAGAAGAATAGAATGTGAGAAGTTTAAATGGGTAAAATTGTTTGGTCAGACCTGACAAACAAGCACATTCAGTAACATCAATGCAAAACAGTAAAAAAAAAAAACAATATAAATCACTGCATAAAACATAAATTAAAATGAATTAAAACATAAAATTACTCATGCCGTACAGTACTTACTGATGAATCACATCCTTTTCAACCCCAGGTTGAGTTCTGGCCTGAATGTCCACTGGTTTGAGGCAGATCTTTCCAGGGTTCTCTGTGATAATACGTGGGAGACGTTCATAGTCTCCAGCTCCAGAGGGGTCATCGCTGTTAAACCAGTCTGTCCAGCATCCTGGAACAAGAAATTTAAATTAGTATCAGTTAGCAACAAGGCAGTGGAAATCTTTCCATAACTCTGCATGTTATTGTGATTTGACCTAGATAATATGCTTTGCAAATATGGTTTCAAATTCAAACCAGGCAAATTCAAAAAGAAAGGGTAATCTACTCACGAATGTGGGTGGGATAGGTGCAGTTCTCTCCTGATTAAATAAAAAAAATAGATGCAGTCAGACTTTATACAACACAAAGTGAACCACTAAATGGTATAGTGTGTATTTTAAATATTAAAATTGCCACTGAAATAAATCTCTAACTTTGGCTTTTTGAAAAAGCTGGATGAAAGAGCAATAATTCTGTGAAAAACAACAAATATATACAGTGATGATGGAACTTGAAGTTTTCAAAATGAAAGTCATTGCTGAATTTTCAGAAATGAACCTACCAAAAACCAATCCGCAAAGAATGGCAAAACTGAGCTAGAAGAAACAAATTTAAAAAAATTAAAAGGTTCCAACAAGTAAATATGCCATACTGAATATATATTGCATCATGGGTAATGTTAACATTCACATATTTATGCTGAAAAACTGAAAATATATTATCAAAAGTCATACATTACCAATTTGATCATGATTGCAGATCAAGAGGAACCTTTAGAATAAACCAAAATAAAGTTTGTGATGAAATCATGGAGATGAGGTGAAGAAGGCAGAGGAGACCGTTCTGGGTGTCAACGCAGTGATGTTTATTGGCAGCAGCTCGATTGAGGAGAAAGGCCACAACGTGTGGCCGTGTCCGGTTGCTAAACCTCTCTGCCTGTACTCTCACAAGGGCTCAACTATAGGTAACACATTGGTTCTGAGAGTCAGACATGTTGTGTCCTGTGTGACCACAATCAACACTTATCATGGACAGTTAGTTCCTGAGGTCAGGGTGTCCTTTATGGGACCTTGACCCCACATTCAGGGAATCAGAGGAGTCTTCAAGTATGTCAGGCCTAAACAATAGAGTTTCTTCGACAAAGTTCAAATTAAATGAAATGAAAATAAACAAGTACAATATTTCAACTTTTTGTGTTTTTTTCATATTTAACACATCCTTAAGATAATTTTTGATTAAAGTCATAAAATTCGGTTTCATAAAATGCCAATTCATTTATATATAAATCCCCAAAGTATGTTGGACTCCTGAAAGGGTTTTTTCAGTTTTTCTCAATCTCCTTTCTCAGATCAGAATTTAAATAGTTCGGAATTGTACAACCTCCATTTCATTGAGTAAACTGTGCACACTGTACAAGACGTTTCTTATCTTCTTAAAGAAATGTTTTGGCACATGAATGCAAATAATGTCCAATTGTGTGCCGTTTCCTACATTATTTGTTGTTCATGTCATGTTGGTCAAATTGTTATATTGTCCCACCGAACATCTCGGCATTAGTTCATTGCATACGACTTCACATTCAAAACTGTCTTCTATGATTATTTAAACAAGAAGAAGCAACAAATAACAAAATATTAAAAATAAAGTGGCAAAACAAAAAGAGACTCACCTACAGGACCTCTTCGTATACGATGTGGCTGTGTGAACCTCCACCTGTCTCTCCACCTAAATACAGTCATCTGTCACAAATTGGACCATATTTATTTCCTGGCGAGCAAACAGTCACACCCACTGGAAACATGTGTTATCCAACACAACCAAAGAAAACAATAACACGTTTAAAAAAAAAAAAAAAGCAATTTGAGAATGACCATTCCTCAACAGACAGAGGTCAGTAGTCACTGTTCAGTTCTAGTGGGTCGAATGAGATAAGAATGACCATCAGCCCCATTTACAGATGAAGCTCTAAGAAAACAGTTTTAGGTGGCGTCTCAAGCGTGCACAAACATTTACACTTGTTTGTTTTTACCTTGTGAGACATTTCCCCCTCACAAAGACTATGTTCATTTTATGTCATCTAAGACACATATATAGATTACTTAATGTCCACCACTATGAACTCTGAGGTATCATACTACATTAATCTATGATGCTACGTACCAATTAATTCAGGGAGTAGTGTGATGATATGACACACTGATCAGTAAATATGTTTGAGGATGGATCATGGATGAGTGTATAGTTGTTGACACTGATTTGTACAATAAGTAAGTAAGATTTCATTTTATTTCACTACCAATTGCAGGATATTTTTCTTCTTCTTGTTCCTCTTATCATAAAAAGTGGTGAGGAAAAGTGTAGCTGTTGGCATCCATCCCTCCCCCTTTTTATTTCTTTGTCTGTTCCTTACTTCAACACAGATTTACTGGAAGACAGGCAGACATACTTAAAGCTAAATGGCACAAAAATGAGGAACTTTTGTTCCGTTGCAAGCAAGCCATCATTAGTAAAACGCCCAAAGAACACAAGCAGACCGTTCTTCCTCATCTTACATTCTGTACGATGCGTATTCTTAAAGGAGTGAAGTTGTAAAGGACACGAAACCTGCACTGAAAAAGAAAGTTGCGTGAGACAGAAGAGAAAACCCAAAAGTAATGATACCTGTTATACTTCTTGTGTTATTAAAAATAGCATTCAGATTTACTGACATGTGTTTTTCCTCATCCCCACATTCCTGTCAAACAGCATCGTTGCGCAGCACTTCCTCCTTTCATATCAGTTCCCACCATCTGTTGAAAACACACGTGCCTACATTCCTCACAACAAACTGTAACTTTATGTAAACCTACGAGCTCATGAATGCAGCCTTAATGAGCTGAATAGAAACTTAAAGACAGAAAGGGCTTTGCTGTTCATCAGTAGTTTTATTACTCGTGATTGTTGACTTGTTTTCCACAGTAGACAAACAAGATAGTTAAAGAAAAGGTAGTCAGAATAAGCACTTAATACACATTTTTTCACAGAGTACATTTTGTTTGTAAGGCATCGGTGTAAATAATAACATTTTTGAAAATGGCTTGATTCAATTTAGTTGCTTTAGAATATTTGCACAGGTATCCAAACTGAACTTTATAGTCCCTGCAGGAGCCAAATTTCTGGTCCGTTTCGCGGCAAACTAATTCCTCAGTTGGACTGTAGCTGAAAAATGATTCCAAGCAGATTGTGAATTAGTTTGCCATTTCCAAATAATTTCAAACAAAAACTTCTGTTTAAAGGGGTGCATTGCTAAAACCATAAATCAATGTTTAAAAATGATTAAAAAAAATATGATATATTGATATATAATAGTACCTATTTTTACCATGTTAATCATTTGATATCACATGAAACTAAGAGAAAATAATCAGGAAAAAATTTCAGAACACAGGCTTAATTCTTTCAGTCAATTCTGGTATCACCCGAATTAATTTCACACGTACAATTTACGCAGTTTGCGCATGGAACATTATTTACCCACTTTAATGTAAATTAAGTTTCCATTCACTGTTTAAGCAGTAGCTCCAGGAGTACATCTTGACAACGTGAAATCACCATGTAAACCCTTAACAAGTCGTATTTGATTGAATTATTCTTAATATTATATTTTTTCTTTTACTTTGTAATAAACTGTAACATTGACAGGCAGACAGACAGACAGACAGACACATTAACTAAAACTCTGACGATAATGAACATTTTCATTTACCCTCTTGTGCAGAGCAGTGGGTGGCAGCTGCACAGCTGCACTGAATCCTGTAATCCAGACAGAAATGTGGCCCACTCTTGCAGTTAAAGGCAGCTGTCATGCTATCTCTGCAATTATAAAAGGATGATTCAGGTGCAAATGGCTGATAGGAATTGATGCACAGCACCTGTACTCAAAGTTAGAGCCAGGAATAGTGTTATTTTAGAAACTGTTTAGGTGTTGTGGTTATATAAGGTGGATAATTTGTCTGTGGAAGCCTGTGTCGGTACATCGAGTCTTTTTCTGTTTGTGAGGTTAAACTAAATCAGTTTTGTAAAGGTCTTCCAGGGCTCTACTTTCAAACCTTGGCAATGACCTTGTCCCAGATTCAGCTCTTTGAGAAAGGACACTGAACAAATCATCCCGGTGAGAAGGAAGGAAGGAAGGAAGGAAGGAAGGAAGGAAGGAAGTTATCTTGATTTTTTTTTTTTTTTTTTTTTAAACGTGCATTAATAACATGTTGTCAGAGACCAAACTGATGATCAGCCGTGGCATGACAATGCTAAGTTGTGGATATAAAACCAAAACAATGAATTACAAGATGCTAAAAGGCTCCATACAGCTGAGGGGCAGCTTGCACACATTACAATATGATTCTGTTGTTTAGATAAAATGTTGAATGTTTAACTCTCTCAAACATAAAAACATTAACAAATGATTCACAAATTAGGATCTATAGCAAAAGTTATAAATTTGTAGAAATAATATAAACATTTTCTTTAATCTAAGTTTTGAAAAAAGTAAAAGAAAAAAAATGAAGGCGGAGTAAAATGTAGCTCTCCAGATATTAGAAACAAACATTTCCTCAAGAAATCTGTTCATCATTTAAACTGTTCTAACAGCTCGGAGACAGGAAATGTCAGAAATCGCCATATTTAGACACCCTCCAAATTAAACAGTGTCAGAAATATATGATGCATCATCCATAAGTGTTTTCAAATACACCGAGACTCTTTGGGATCCCACCTCCTCGTGTTTTTTCTAATCATCTACCATCACTGATCACTACATTGACCTGTCTGCATTTTGCTGTTACACGTTCACGACCAGAGTATGACTGGCCTTTTTCAGTGTCCACCACTACAGTGGTTGTGTGTACACTAATGAATTGCCCTTTGAGAAGAATACCTACCTCCCACTGTTCAATAGCAGCTGAGGATGCTCTCTGTCTATTCATACATCAGCATTAAACTTTGTCATCTCAAGGGGCCGGTGTAATATTTTACACTAAATTGTGCTTTGGACTGGATGCCAAAGTACAAATGACAGCATGGTGTACACTCATTTATCATCCTCCCAACATACACACACCTCCCTCTATCCCCCCCCCCCCCACACACACACCTCGAGTCTCTTTCCTTTTCCCTTGTCTCCATGGAAATCAGTGGTCTCTCCACGCTCCTTTGCTAAAGGAGCTGACTGCAGACTTTCTGTTGACCATCCACCCCGTTTACAGATGGTGCTCTGAGAAAACAGTTTTTAGGTGTCATCTCAAATATGCACACACGTCTTTTCATCTATTTGAGACATTTCCCCTCATTTTATAACATCGAAAAATTAAATTTTTTTTAAAAAAAAAAGGCTGTTTAATGCCCACCATGACCATGTAACTCTAAAGCATGATACTATGTTAATCTGTGATGCTATGTACTAACAAATGCAGGAAGGAATGGGATTGCTGGGAAATTATCGAAAAATCTCACTTTGCTAACTTTATTGATACTGAAGCAGCCAGGCAGTGTCATCAAGCAGCAGCTGAAACATCACCTGTCACGATAAGTTAAATGTTTTAAAAAGGAAAATATGTTTACAAGACCTAAATTATACACCCTGCATAGTCCCCACAGAAAGCACTGTGACTCCAGTAAAATGTCACAAAGGGGTGGTTGGATTAACCAAAGTAAAGGAGTAATGAGTCGTTGGCTGTTGAATTCAATATCTAATGATTTAAACCTGTCAGTCTTTCTGTTTTTTGACATCCCCATTTAGGCTGATGGTAAACTGATGAATGGACATTAAACATTCACTCTTCACTAACTCCTGAGGGAAATATCCGGCTCTTTAGTCACTAAACGCTCCACTTTGCTCACTATTGCTGCTGCAGCAAATAACCCTGATGAGAGAAGTAAGAGCGAAACCAAACAGAAAAGTTGCGGTCCGTAAAACCAAAACAATGAGCTGAAAGGAACTGCAGCGTGAGACGAAGACTCTGGGAGAACGACAAGAAGCCACCGGCGAAAGCTCGCTCGGAGGCCATTAGGGGAGCGTCGGCCAAGGCGGGACCCCTCGACGCAGAGCAGGAGGCCGGCGGCGAAGGTGGAACCCCTCCGGGCGCCGAGCAGGAGGCGTGGCGTCGACCCAGCAGGAGGCAGGGGCAGGAGGCAGGAGGCAGGAGGCAGGGGCAGGAGGCAGGGGCAGGAGGCAGGAGGCAGGAGGCAGGAGGCAGGAGGCAGGGGCAGGAGGCAGGAGACAGGGGCAGGAGGCAGGAGGCAGGAGGCAGGGGCAGGAGACAGGAGGCAGGGGCAGGAGGCAGGAGGCGTGGCGTCGACCCAGCCTGAAACTGGTAGCCCGGCGTCGGCGGCCCGCCCGGAGACAGGATCGGGAGGAGACTCTGTTGCGGCTGTAGCTGACAATATGTGGAGTATGTCGGGTATCATACAGTAAAATCAAATAGGTTATGACCAATATTCAGCTTTATCCTTTTTTATGTAATCTGCCTGTTCTTTGTTGTCATGTAAATCTTTGACCTGACTTGTAACCCTGCACCAGGTGCTCAGAAAAGTACAAACCCTGACCACACAAATTCATTCAATGCAGAGGTCTGAATCTCAAGCAGGTTCCTATTAGAATAAATCTGGAAGGACACACAGAACAGACGCACACCTTTATATATGTTTACTACTGATCATCTCAACTCCTTCAGTGCTAAGGGAAGCAGGAAGGTCTTTTGTAGTCTCTCACAGCCGAGAGGTTGCTCACACACTCACTATGCTTAAAGTAAGTGCTCTATGAAACACTGCTATGACCTTCCAATGCTCCGTGCTCACCTCTGATGAAACAGGCTGTTAAAGGGGACATAAACTTAACCGTAACATTAAGCGAGCTACTCATGCGGTCGACAGACGCTATTACCGCTCCCAGTCACTCACTGATCTTACAAATGGTATATGGGGACAATAATGGCTGTTGATTTGAACGGTTTTGCTTGACAATTAGTGCTTTTGTTTGTAATGTTCAGAGACAGTGTTCCTGGATGCTAGCCAGAGTCATCATGACCTAATAACAGCTAATTGCTCATTTTAAACACAGAGAACAGCATGTTGTATTCACATTATGTTCGCTTGAAAGCTTAAATGCTGCTGTAAAAATTTGTGGAGGACTGGAGAGTTTTTATTTTGTACTATGTTACATTTCTATACCATTATATTTCAGAAAGTACACCTTTAATAAACATATATCTGAGAAAGTTACTAGTTACTTTACAAAGTAAAATTTTACATATAAAACATATGATGAGCTCAAAAACCCAATACAGTTTTATACATAACTATCCAACATATTTTTACAATTATGTATGACTGCTTTTACTTCATTTAAGAATCAACATACTTCCTCTTCACTCTACACACGTGCCTACATTCCTCACAACAAACTGTAACTTTATGTAAACCTACGAGCTCATGAATGCAGCCTTAATGAGCTGAGTAGAAACTTAAAGACAGAAAGGGCTTTGCTGTTCATCAGTAGTTTTATTACTCGTGATTGTTGACTTGTTTTCCACAGTAGACAAACAAGATAGTTAAAGAATAGGTAGTCAGAATAAGCACTTAATACACATTTTTTCACAGAGTACATTTTGTTTGTAAGGCATCGGTGTAAATAATAACATTTTTGAAAATGGCTTGATTCAATTTAGTTGCTTTAGTTTCCGGTTGCTGTTATTATGGATGGTGGCTCATCATTACATTGACCAAAGCTATTGTTAATGGTATTGGTAACACGTGCTTTTCCTGTAATGACAAGTGAACATGTTTGCAAAAAAGCCCATTGTATATATCTGACTTTAATTAAGCATCGCAATCAAAAAGAAATAAGAAGCAGAGAAAAATGTAAGTGACAAAAAGAAGAACTTCTTTCCTCCCCCGTCATTCTCAGTGTGGTCGAGTCAGGACTTAATATTTGCACAGGTATCCAAACTGAACTTTATAGTCCCTGCAGGAGCCAAATTTCTGGTCCGTTTCGCGGCAAACTAATTCCTCAGTTGGACTGTAGCTGAAAAATGATTCCAAGCAGATTGTGAATTAGTTTGCCATTTCCAAATAATTTCAAACAAAAACTTCTGTTTAAAGGGGTGCATTGCTAAAACCATAAATCAATGTTTACAAATGATTTTTTTTTTAAATATGATATATTGATATATAATAGTACCTATTTTTACCATGTTAATCATCTGATATCACATGAAACTAAGAGAAAATAATCAGGAAAAAATTTCAGTGCACAGGCTTAATTCTTTCAGTCAATTCTGGTATCACCCGAATTAATTTCACACGTACAATTTACGCAGTTTGCGCATGGAACATTATTTACCCACTTTAATGTAAATTAAGTTTCCATTCACTGTTTAAGCAGTAGCTCCAGGAGTACATCTTGACAACGTGAAATCTTTGGAAAAGAGGCTTTCATGTTGAAATGTACTTGGTGGTTCTTTTTACAAAAAGAACCAATCCTGCAAGAATGGCAACGCTTAGCTATAAGAGAAAATAAAACATTTAAAAGGTTGCGATTAGAAAATCCACCATACTGCCTCTGTATATTGCATCATGGGCAATGTTAACATGCACATATTTGTGTTGAAAAACTGGAAATGACATGATTGCAGATTAAGAGGAACCTTTTGAAGAAATCAAAAATAAAGTTAAAACTAAATATAATTTATTAAAAAAAAGTACATTATTCAAAGTTTTAGTGTTTCTTTTTCATATTTAACATAAAGATAATTTCATTAAAGTGATAAAATTCTGATTCATAAAATGCCAATTAATTTTATTATAAATCACCAAAGTATGTTGGACTTCTGAAAGTGTTCTTACAGTTTTTCCTCAGTCTTTTTGGTACATTTGTCAAATCAGAATGAAAATGTTCAAAACCACTTGTTCAACGTCCACATTATTGAGTCAACTGTGCACACCATAGAAAATGTTTCTTATCCTCTTGAAGAAATGTTTTGGCACATTAATGCAAATAATGTCCAATTGTATGCCGTTTCCTACATTATTGGTTGTTCATGTCAGGTTGGTCAAAATGTATGATCCTTTTCCTCTGCTGAATGGTCTTACCCCCACAAACATCTCAGCATTAATACATTGCATACGTCTTCACATGCAAAACTGCCTTCTTTGGTTATTTAAACAAGCAAGAAGAAGCAACAGATAAACAAATTACAAAAATTAAGTGCAAAAGAAACAATGCTTTACTCTGCAAAAGCAAAAGAGACTCACCGACAGGACTTCTCCGTGTACAATGTGGCTTTGTGAACCTTTAGCTGTCGCTCCACTCAAATACAGTTCTCTAACGAAGTCCACACCATATCTGGGGGGCAGTATAGACAGTCACACGCATTGTGGTTTTGTGTTACGGAACACACCCGAAGAAAACAATTCCCCATTCAAAGAAAATGCTATTTGAAAATGACTATTCCTCAGTAGCCAGCTGTCAAAAGTCACTCGGACATTCCAATGAGTTGAAGAACACAATAAATGTTGGATGTAAGGTTTACATGTTGATGACTTAAGGGTTACAGGTTAAGGGCCCAAGCAGGGATGGACCTGTTTTTCACCTGGCAGGGTATTCGATGCACGCATCCCACCTTGGGTGGATACGTCGAATACCCTAACAGGTGAAAAACAGGTTGTAGAGGCCCACTTTATTACAAAAGCCAAATGCCCATGAGCAAGATTTAACCCTTAAGAAGTCGTATTTGATTGAATTCTTCTTAATATTATTATATTTTTTTCTTTTACTTTGTAATAAACTGTAACATTGAGACAGACAGACAGACAGACAGACAGACACATGAACTAAAACTCTGACGATAATGAACATTTTCATTTACCCTCTTGTGCAGAGCAGTGGGTGGCAGCTGCACAGCTGCACTGAATCCTGTAATCCAGACAGAAATGTGGCCCACTCTTGCAGTTAAAGGCAGCTGTCATGCTATCTCTGCAATTATAAAAGGATGATTCAGGTGCAAATGGCTGATAGGAATTGATGCACAGCACCTGTACTCAAAGTTAGTGTTATTAATAGTGTTATTTTAGAAACTGTTTAGGTGTTGTGGTTATATAAGTTGGTAACTGGTTCTGACCAACTAAATAAATTGAAAGCACCATAATGAATGACAACGAACACATATAGTCAGATGTTCCAGTGATGATAGCCATGAACTGAAAACTCTATTTTCTCTATGTTCACATTATATCTTTTGAGAGTATCTTTTTATTCGGTATCCAGCTGTTACAAATCTCTTGTAAGAGAAAGTGGCCAAAGGATAATTATGTAAACTAGATGTAAGAAGATGAAAATGTGCTAAAGGTTTAATTATCATTTGAAATGAACTTCATAAAAAAACTTCATCGCATAAAGGTAAGGAGGACACAGCACTTATGAGACGCAGAGTTTGATAATGTTCCTTTTAAAATGCCTCGCCCAGCGTCTGCCAGCTCACACAAAATGTTCATCTACGGATACGCCCTTGCTTATTTATTGGTATTGCTTATTAGTGTGTACAAGAAAAGAAGTTGGCATGAAACGAGAGAATGACTCAGAATGTTCTCAGAAATTACAGCAATCTATTTCCAGTAGGGAAGAATGGTGTTTTGTGAACCTTTGCACAATTTTGTTTGAAGGTATTACCGCGTCTGTTGCACATGGAAACTGTGACTGCGGTAAATATCGAATACATGTACATACTGTGGTGGGCTATTTTACTGATGCATACATTCATTTCTTGAGCATTCGTCCCATAAAATATGCATGTGTGTATTTAGAGGATGAGCAGCGGGTGAGAGAGAGAGAGAGAGAGGACTCATGGATATGTTTCTCAGGCCAGCAGAAATCCTTCTAGACCCCCCGGTGACCCGCTCTTTAATACACGCTACATACATGCACACACGCACGCAGACCTTTATCGCTCTTAACTGTGCCTCGTGTGAAGTGTGTCTGTCAGCGGGGCTCCTATACGTCATCCTTCGTCTTGCATCCTGACAACCATTTAATCAAAACACTGGCCTCCGGGATTGAGCCGGAACGCTTCTCCACAGGGACGGCTGTTACCATGGTAACTGTGGAGGTGTGCGACCCACCAACAAGCCGGAGAATGCAGTATTGTGTTGTTGTTGTTTTTTTCCTTTCCCTGAGAAAACACCAACTTTGTGTGAGTTTATCTGTCTCTCCCTGTTTTCTTCCTCTACTCGTTTTTTCGCGCCCCGTGTGAAGGCCAGCGTGCTCCTCTCGCACTCACTTACAATTCTCGGCCTTGCGGGTAATTGCGATGTGCCACAGGTGTGTCTCTCCTGTCAGTTGTCAGCCTGTATAAAATTTCACACCAGTTTTTCAGCACAGGCAAGACACACGGGTGCAGCATCAGATCCACATGCAGCTATGCAACATGGTGATGACATTTGATTGCTGTTAAATTAATGCCCCCCCAAAAAAATACCGTAGCAGAACTGTAACTAAAGAAAAATGAGAAAAAAGGAAAGTGCTTTTGAAAAATGTCATTTGAAGGTAGATTAAGGCTGAAGCCATGGCTGAGTTTATAGCTGATTTAAAAGAAAATAGTCTGCAGTCATGCTGCTGGCTTTGACAGGCTGTACCAGTTTCTGTATCTTCTATTCATCTAATAGTCGAGTATTTCAATCATTACGACTCATCCTCTGAGGACAAAGATTGTCTGAACTAGATTCAGTTCATCAGCAGTCGATCTGCACTGACTGACCGGCATTTCTATCACCAGAAATTAGAATACATGAATTTAAATAACATTAAGAACATATCATATATCAAATCTGCAATTTAGAAAACACTTCCTGTTTTTTATGCTGCTATTATAATCATTTTTTCAGTGGTATTTAGCTCTTTGTGATGGATTGCATGTCTGAAGCATTCTTCCCAAAGCTGTAGTCGGAATCTCTGCTGCCCCACAGCAGAAATCATCCGGCTTGTCTGACATGCATGGAGCCTACTTGCTATTTTCACTTGACGTCCTCTTTTCTCTGCGAGTAATTAAAGAGAGGGGTTTGGGTACCAGCAGTGACAGGAGGTCCGCTGAGATAGCCAGTGGTCTAATTAGAACCACATATCTCCATTCTCCTCTACAAAAACACTAGTCACCTCTGCTTTTGCACCAGCTGTGATTTGAGCATCCTGCTGCAGAACGGGCGTTTAATGAAGTCCTTCTGGCTGCACAAGTTTTACAGGTGCAAACAACATAGCACTCGGGAGAATTAAGGTGTTTTTTTTTCACTTTAATGTTATGTCTGAAATTATGATTAATCACCTTGGAAGAGGGAACTTGTATAACACAAGTTGTGCCTCCCACTGAACTCACAAACGATGAACAACAAATCTGGAGCAGCATATGGTCACTGCTCGGATGGATGCTGGTTCATCACATTGTGGTGTTTCATGTAAATTCAGGGTGGGTGTAACTGATAAAATATTAACCAGGGAGAATATTTATGCATGTTTTTTCCTTTATACCCGACAGGCTTCTGTTGTCAAGGAAGTGCTACGAACTGATTCATGCTGGAGGATCATGTTTACTCAGCTTGGCTCTGTATTATTTCTCATTCGCGGCCCCTGTGGTGTCTATGCTTGTTCATGTTGAACACTGTTACAGTCAACTGCCAATCTGTACTCTGTTGTGCGGGGCTTGCCTGCTAACAAATGGCCTGGAGGAGAGGTCCAAGGAGAGGCCTGTCAGAGCCAGTCAGCACTGTGCTGCAGCATCAGTCTGAGGAGAAGTAGGAGGGGGTTAAGGAGGGGGTGGAGGGGGCCACCGGAGGGCACTGTTACAACAAAACGTTACTATGGTTTGCAGTAAACAGCTTGCACAAACAACCTGTCGGGTAATTTTTCTCTCGTGGGACCACAGCCTCCTGACCCTTCAGGTGTGTCCCAGGTGGATCTGCCTATAAAAGTATGATCCATCACCTGATCAAATATTGAAATAGTGGATGCAGCAGCCATGCACCAAGATACCATGTGTGCAGGGACGCTGACATCTCCTGATGTTCAATACTCCAACTTCAGTGTAATCTATCTGTAAGGTAAATGGATCTGCGTGGGGGGTTATACCAGAGTGCAATTGAAAATCCATCCACACAGACTTGATTTACAGTTTTACTGGCTAATTATTCAAATCAAAACTGCTGAGTCGGGTTGTGATCCAAAGTGAGAGAGGGAGAGAAAGCAAAGGCTGAAATGGAGACTTGATGCTTGACATGAGGCACCTGAAGTCTCTAATAAACCCATAACATGAATGTGAGCTGTATTATTCGATGGTTGGTTTCAATCTGGGGAGCATTACAAGAAGAGCAAATAGGATGTGAGGTTGGGTTCAGATGCAGCAAGATCTACTGCGAAGATGAAGCACAGCTTTCAGAGGCAACTGCTGTTGTTGTGACCACCAATCAGTGCTTAATTTATTGACCTGTTAGACCGAAGTCAAATGATAGCTCCTTTCATACACAAAATGCAACTTGCAGTGCTATGGAAAATAAAAGAAATAAAAGAGCAGGCTGTTAAAAGGTCAGTGCCTATTTCAAAATACCTATATTTTTCTCAGGAGTTGGTAGAGACCAAAAACAAAGCTAAATAAGGGTCAGTATTGGACTTATAGGTGGCCAGAAACACACAGTTATTTCTCTCCATAATTGTTGGATGTGTTAATAAGCAACTGAAGGGCTGTAAATATATTTATGTAAACCTCAGGGAGAGTACGGTATTCCTACAATGCAGCAGCTAATGGGAAAAGTAAACTGTTTTCTACCGTGTTTGCCGCATCGACGTAAAGGTTCCCTCCAAGTGGCCAACAAAAAGGAACAAAAACAATTATTGTGGAGGTAATTAACTGACTTACACTTTACAATCGGTGTAATGTTTGGATTATTATCTTCCACTGAGTAATAGGGTGACACACCAAAACAGTTGCTCATCTGGTTCAAGTTTCTGCTGCTGACGTGTCCTTGAGCAACACACAGAATCCCTGTGAGGCGGAGGCAGAAAGTCACACACGTGTCCTCTGGACATCAAGAGGCTGTCCGTGAGAAAAACAAATTTACAAATTCATTTTGGGGACATTTCTGCGTCATCACATGCAGCTCGGTAAAGAGAAGGGGGGGATGGAGGGTGGAGACGTCCTACAGCAAGGACTCACATTTAAATCCATGATGTGCTGAGTGCAGTCTTTTCACCTTAATATTGCTGCTCCGCCCTGATATTGCGCATCATGAATCACTTTAGTATAAACATACTGGAGTAGTGCTTCAAATTCCACATTTGGTTCAACAGCCCGAAGTGGCTCGTGTGTTGAAAGCGCTGCCTTTGTGCGGAATACAGCTGAAGCTATTCTGATGGGAAAAAGCATTTACACTTCCAGCAATATCACAGTCAGTGTTTTATAATTGGAACAAGGCGGAAGGTGGTACTACATCCATAACCCTCCCTCCTCTCCTTCAAATAAAATTACACAGGGACACACGCACATGAACACACACACACGCACACACACACACACACACGCGCACACACACACACACACACACACAAACACAAACACGATTGAGTATCCCTCTTGGCTTGCGTTGCAACTCGGTGATAGAAAGATGTCTCACTCTAGGGGTGCAGTATTGCATTGTCAGAGGTGTGTGACAGATATTAATGTCATGGAGGAACATGATGGATGGAATTCCTTTATGATGTTGCTTTCTATCTCCGGCTCTGTCTCCCAGAGCCTGGCATGCCTCAGACAGCCCTTTAATGAGTCCCGGAAGCATCCATATCCGCTGCCAGCCCTTTCTTAGCAGCCTCTTTGCCTAAAAAAACGGTCAGATGGACACTGACTCCCAAAAATATGGAGGAGGTCTACGACAGAACACCCAGACATCTTGTACTCAACAACGGGAAATAAGAAAATAAGGGAGATTTTCCTTTAATTATGAATGAAAATGTGGTTTGGACCGTTTAGCATATGATAAACTGTAAGTAGGAGTTGAATAAGTATTCGCATTTTTTTTACTTTACTTAAGCTAAAGTATTAATACCGCACTATAAAAATACTCCATTACAAGTCAAGTACAAGTCCTGCATTCAAAAGTATGAGTTTTATTAGCAGACTGTACTTAAAGCATGAGAGGAAATGTCCTAATTGTGGAGTAAAATGGTCCCCGTCACTGTTTTACTATTGTATATGGTGTTTTCAGAATACTATTGCTGCATTAATGTGCATTTTACTGCTGTAAATTAAGAAAGTTGAGATCATTTTTACTGCTTTATATACTCTTGGGTACATTAATCTACAGTAATGCATCATGTTCTTAAAGATCATCATGAGTTTGTAGCGCCGCTGTCCTTTGAGAGCCACACATCTCTATAAAATCAACTCTTCATGAGCTCAGAAAAACAGCCTGTGTTCAGTTTTGCAAAGATGCTTTTTCCAGTTAATCCATTTTATTTGCCTTAAAAAGTAGGAGCATTTTATCTGCACATAAAGGAGCATTTAATCCATAATAAACTATCAAAATCAGCATATTTGGAGGTACATGGTTTTCAATGGAAAGGAAAGAATTTTTTTTTTTTTTATCCCAAAAGTAACTAGAAACTAAAGTCAGAAAAATGTTATGGAGTACAAAGTCAAATATTTGCCTCTGAGATATTAGAATATAATGTAGCATTGAATAAAAATATTCAAGAAAAGTAAAGTAAAAAGCTTTTACTCACAGTACATGATAAAATGTATTTATTTACTTTCAACTGATAGGGTAGCAAAACAAAAGTATGCTGTTTGTTTTATGAATAAATCATAAACCAGAAAAAGAATGCACTTAAACTACATGTAATTTCTCATTCAGGAACATATAACAGAGTTGTATAAGGAAACCACATGTCCATATATTACAGCATACAAAATGAGAGGAGGATAATCATGTTTTTCCTAATTTCAATCATTCTATCCTGCGCTTGTCATCCTCCCATAATATTGATTGTGCAAAATGTTTACAACAGTATTTGTCCCTATTGTTCTTGTGAGAGAGTGAGAAACGGCTGGTTGATACACATTGTTAATCAGTTGTTGTCAATCAAGTGTTGCCTGCACTAATAACTTCTCTGTCAAATAAAAAATGGTTACTGATTAGAAGAAACACACTTTTTTAAGTTTAAGCCACATCACCGCATTCACAGTTAAAATGATTAAATATAATTCTGTTTCTGGGTTTTTCCTTCAGAGGAAAATGTTAATAGACTGTACATGGCTTTTGTGTTGGTGCCATTCAAGCTGATTATGACACTGGCTTTAATCAAAAATAGTCGCATTAGTGAAGAAATGTATAATTTTAAAAGCTCTTTATAAAGGTAACATATTGTGCAGTCATGTTTCATAGAAATAAATGCTTTTAGATGACATAACATGTAACTGGAGATAAAGAGGAGCAAAGAGTTATTGATTAAAAAGGACAAAAAAGGTGAGAATTCATAATAAGTGAATGAGTGTTATTGTATGTAAAGAACCAACTTATGCCAGTACATTATTACACTGCAGCATCTTTCCTCTGTCTGTGTGCAGTGAAGCAGTGATTTTAGTGACTATTGTTTGTGCCTCTGCAGTTTTACAGTAAAACTGAGCTGACACCTAGTGGTGGAAGCAGCTCCCAGCTACTGTACACTGTCATCTTCTTTAACTCACGCTACTTTATTGATCCCAGTAGGGCAGTTCTCCTCTTGTTTGCCATCCTCCAGGGTGATTAGTGGATTAATTACAGAGCAGCATCCCTGCAGCTAATGAGATTCAGCGTCTTGTTGAAGGACAAATCAGCAGGGTTGATGACGTAAAGATTGAGACAGTGAAACTCTGGCTCGGTAGTTCAAGGATGAAAACCCCAACCTGCATCCAATGCTCGATGGTGCTCTATAAATACTTAAAATAATAAGACTTACAATGGCCAATTCTGAAAATGTATATGAATGATCATTTAAATTGGATGATTTTTTTTTTCCATTCAAAAGTGGAATTAACTGGTAAGAAATTCTTAAAATCACACCTTCATCTCAGTAGAAAACTCCAGTATCCTTAAATATGCAAATATATTTAATTTCATTTAACTCCTGGAAAAAAGCAGTTTCTTACAATAGAGGACTACAAGTTGTACCCACTGCCACTAACGTTTTGTAATTTCTTTTAACAATTGTTTCTATTGAATTTCTGCTTCATTAGAACATTTAATTGATATAATGGTATACAGCAGCCAGTTTTACGAACCTTGAAATCAGAAATTATCAATGTTCTTGATTAGACTATCCGTGCAAAGAACAGTTTCCACAGCATCTCCATCAGCGTTATCGATGTAGCACATTTCCAAAGCTACAGAGTGTATTACAAAGACATTAAACTAAGAAATACCAGATCAAAGTCAACTAAAAATACTATTAAAAGTAATGTAACAAATGAGATGAAAACACAATTAGACTACACACACACACACACACACACACACACACACACACACACACACACACACACACACACACACACACACAAACAAACAATTAAAGAGAAAGCAGAGCTGGCTTGCATTATCTCCTGTGGCAGGCCTTTAATGGAAGTTTTTATTGGACTTTAATAGTCACAACCCACAGAAGGAAATCCACAAATGTTTAGCATGACCCACAAATATTTTCACTATCCACAGGAGGGAAGTCACTAATGTCCTGTTACCCATAAACTGACAGGGAACTATATCAAAACGTGCTCATCTTCTTTCATGTACAAACGGATCCATGAAGGCATTAATGTCTGCAGAGTAAGTTAAGTGTGTTTGCAGATCACTGTGTTTTTACTTCCAGCTGGCAACCTTCGTATGTCAGCCGTCTTTCTTCTTGTGTTTCCTCTCTCAGTGCTGACATCCAATCAAATAAAGGCATAACTAAAAGAAAAAGATCTTTAAAGCAATAGTTTGATATTTGGGGAAATACAAAACTGTACTTCTTTGTTGAGAAGTACATCATAAGCTTGATACCACTATTTTCTGTGTTTACCGTAAATAGAAAGAAAGCTACCACCAGCAGCCTGTTAGCTTAGCTTAGCATTATGACTGGAAACAGTCTCGGTGCACGGGAACAACCGGCAGCTCCTTTAAAAAGTAATAAAACCTGCCTACCAACACATTTCAAGTTTACTAATGAACTATTGTTTTGTTTTTTGTTTGTGAAACAACATGTTGCTTTAAGAAGAGATTGACTATTTGTTTGGGCTATCCACAGGAGGGAAGTCACTAATGTCCTGTTACCCATAAACTGACAGGAAACTATCAAAACGTGCTCATCTTCTTCCATGTACAAACGGATCCATGAAGGCATTAATGTCTGCAGAGTAAGTTAAGTGTGTTTGCAGATCACTGTGTTTTTGTGAATATAACTTTACACAACACAAATTAAAAAAACACATGTTTGTGGATGGTGAAATGTTTGTGGATGAAGGTGCACATCTGTGTGTTGTGTTCTGTGGGTTACTGCTGTTTAAGTCCATATCTGTACCAAACAATCTGACTGCAAAGACCCAGTCTGCTGTGGTTTTTAGCCTTTACCTGGAAACAAACAGATCCAGCTGCAGTCAGGCACATATGGGTTAGGATGTCTGAGGTCGTCAGGACGAACCAAGGGATGTGTCTTAAAAAGTTAGAATGATTTTTTTATTTTTTATTTTTTACTATTTTCTATTTAAATAAAAGATGAGCATTAAAATTTGGAGAGACAGTGGTAGCAGGAATTAAAACAGCAGTGTTTCAATTCTGGCGTTCTAACCTCAAACCACCGAGTCATGAGGTCTCCACAGCATGTTGGCACGCTGTCTCCACATTTGTTTGGATGAACTGGAAACAATAGATTGCCTCTGGACGTTATGTGACAGTGGACGGGTCCCGAAGCTTGCTGGGACAGGCTTGAGCTACCGATGACCTGCAAAGAAAGAAGCATATGAATAGATAGAAATACTGAATAAAACACATGCTATGATCTTTTATTATCAGCTCTTACAATAACAACATCTTGGTCCAAGCTTTGTTGTGCAGTGAAATGTAGAATTGCTTCAAACAGCAGGTTCTTGCTTTACGAAGACTTGTCAGTGAAAATCATACAGAAGTCACGAGGCCAAGCCTTCTGTCTGGCAGTCAGAATCCTTCGAACCCTCAGCGGTGGTGGAAGTAACTTCCTACATTAACTTAAGCTCTGTACTTACAATTTTGAGGCACTTTTTAGTTTACCTGAGTATTTCTATTAGATGCTGCTTTATACTTTCAATCCACCACATTTCAGAGGGAGATATTGTACTCTCTACTACATTACATGCATTCAACAGCTTAAGCTTTTTTTTATGTAGACAATCTAATAATGTCATAATAATATAACACTCAGAGGGTCCTAACCAATTTGTTTAGTTTGACTTTAATATACTTTACCTTTTATACTTTAACTATATTTTGCTGCTAGTACCTACTGAAGTAGGATTTTTACATTGCAGTACTTGTCCTTTTACAACAGTAAAGAATCTGAATACTTTGACTGCTGCAGCTAAATATCTGTCTGTGTTCTTATAGGCTGTTTACTGGGTTTCCTTCAGGGGCTGAAAACAAAGATGAGTCACGTCAAACACAAGAGGGCACTATAGTCCTACTGGTGATCTTGAGGCTCTCCATGTTGTTGAACAGGAACAAAGGAGTGTTTCAGCACATTTACTGTTTGAGGAATTCTGTAAATCATTTTTCACATTTATATTTTTGTCTGGTCTCACCATGTAGTTGGATTGAAGGAGACATTAAGCATTCTGTGGCCAATCTGAAGACAGTCCCCATGCTCAGTGGAGGTCAGTAAAGCGTACAACTATTTCCTCTCTACAGGATATTAACACCTGCATATCTGTCCAACATGGGCTTCTCTCCTCAACAAGTGAAATCAGCCACTTCCTGTAAGCACCCTCACCTTTCCCGTTTTATTGTTCATCTCTGATGTGTGACGGCGTGCATCAGAGAGTGTCTCTGCTGACGCATGATTGGTAGAGGACCCCCTCCCCTGCTGTGCTGTCTTCTGCAGGAAGTAGGCATTTCTGCCCAGTTCTCGTCCGCTCCCCTGACCCCACAGTCAAACATGTACATATTTACAGGCAGGAGAGTGACGAGAGAGACGCTTTTAAATTCAGATAGAGGCTGAACTTAATGGCTACATTGGAGGGACAGTGATATCTGTTGATTTGTGTTTGATCGTAGCAGGAAGGCACAGAGAGAGTGGAGATTAAATGAGAATAAGAGCATGGCAGGACTAACAAAGAGGGTAGACCCTGATCAAAAGTAATTCTTCCCTTTTTTTCTGTCTTTCAGAACCTAACAATTTAAAGATTCGTGTATGTAATAGCTTGTCTGCATGGTTGTACAGTTATTATATGTTGAGTTGAGCATTAACTGTCAATTATTAATCCAGAAGACCAATGACAGCCCATAAATTAAGAGTCAAGTCTCTCTTTGTCTCCTGACCACATCTCTTTTTTTCTTCAGAACCAAAAGTGGGTCCATCCTCTTGTTTGTCAGCCGAGGAAGAGAGGAAAGGGCCCAGGCGCTGGCGGTAGGAGGGTAAATATTTGTTTTGTGGTCTCTCCGTTCAGCTCCAGACCTCTGTGTGCCTCTTAAGAAAACTTTCATCCGCACGGGAGCAACCAAAGCAAACAATCCCACATCCACGCCGTCTGGCTCGCCGTGGACCCTCGTGTGTTTGTTTGTTCAGACATTTGCCATGACAGACGGAGGAACACTGGGAAGGAAGAAAACCGAAGAAGGCCAGAGCGAAAAGGAAAACGACAGTAGGAGGAGGAGGTCAGGCTGTTTCATGAAATGCAGGACTGATGGAGGTCTACATCACAGATGGTGAGCTTGTCCTATTCCCCAAAGCTTTTTCTCGCTGTGGGTCAAACAGTCTTTAAAAATAATTCTTAGCATATGTTGTAACCTGCCTGCTGTCTGTAAAAGATGAAATGAAGCACACAACACAACAGGAACGTGTTGGAGAGACCGTTAGGGACACCTCACTATCACTGACAACTTTATAACAGTATTCTAACGGTCCTTATTAAGGGGCCCTCACCCTCATTATGCTTGAAGTGGGCTTAAACAAAATATTCTTTTAGAAAGTAACATCTTGCATCTTGTCTGCACTAAATTTCATAGATTTTGTGCCTTTAATTAATTGACATAATACATTCTGAAGTGTTTTAAGTGAATATGTTGGTTAAAAATGAACTTAAGGCAACTACCCATCTGTTTCTAGGTATGTGTTTGAATTTTACAAAATGTGTGTGTGTGTGCGCCTCCCCTCCTCCCCTCCTCCCCTCCTCCCCTCAGCTCAAGCCCATTTTGTTGTGTGCGTATGTGTGTGTGTGTGTGTGTGTGTGTGTGTGTGTGTGTGTGTGTGTGTGTGTGTGTGTGTGTGTGTGTGTGTGTGTGTGTGTGTGTGTGTGTGTGTGTGTGTGTGTGTGTGTGTAGCGGGAGCAGAGGGGTTTGAAGGAGCAGATCAGAGCTGTAGAGGCTCACTGAGCACTGGGGTGAGATTAGCTCTCTCACAGAGGAATCAAACTGACCTGGGAGGCATGCCATCAGAAGGACAGATGGATAAGAACTATTGACCTGCTGACCTGCATCAGATTCTCACTAACTCATGCTAATTCGCATGCAAATGGGTACAAATTCCCACTCTAACATTTTCGCTCAGTCTCTGTGTGAATTTCTTTCCCCCTCTTTTCTCTTTTTACTACTTAACTACACTCGTACTCCACAGCTCATATGACGCATGCACGCAGACAAACGTACAAGCAGTAACACATAAACACACACACACACACACACACACACACACACACACACACACACACACACACACACACACACACACACACACACACACACACACACACACACACACACACACACACACACACACACACACCAACAAACACTCTCCCTTGTGGCGTGCCCTCATGGTGGTCGGTTGCACTTCTAAAGGCTTAATCTGTTGGTCCCACCTCCCTGGTTAAGAGAACAAAGGCCCTTCTCCCCTGACACAAAGGGAGCTCACACACCCCTACACATACGTCCGATTTCAGCCCCAGACGGACCACCCATCCTTGAAGACCATTGCCTCACATAGAGAGGGGACACAGCGGCAGCGGTTGTGTAGCAATGACAAGAGTGTCGAGCGACTCTACTCGCGTCGTTCCAGACATTAAAGTCTCTTTCCTATTTTTCCCAGAGTGGGTAGTTCACTCACTCTTTGTTGGGATTTTGTTTTTGTGGTGGAAAAGGCGATCAAGGAACAGCATGTTGAGGAGTCCCTGGCAGGCTTTGATCTGAAAGTTTGCTGGGATACGTGGTCTCAGAGATTAGAGTGTCTCACCACTGAACCGAATTATTGCCATTCTTAAAAAGAAAAGGATCAGATAACCAGTTCTTCTTTAAAGAGCAAGTACTTACAACAGCCACTTTAAAGGTCAATAGATTCTGTATTGGAAGGTGTCAGTCATGCTTAAAATGACAGTTTGAATTAAGCAGCACATCAAGGCCTGTGATATCCTTTAAAAAAATAAAAATAAAGTTGTGTTTTTAATGTACTTTTTTGTGCAGGCTGATGTCACAGGGAATTTATAATCCATGTTCCAGACTTTGCTAAACAGCCAGCTATGACCTGTTCATAATAAGCGCCAAAAAACACTGCTGTGACACGAAAACACTTCACTGACATGTTTAGAAAAACCTTATTCGAACACAATTCTTCCAGTGTCCCGCAAAGTTAATTCACCACAAAGTTTCATTTTCCATATTCAGTTGCTAAAATAGCAAAGTGGGGGTGACGTTGCATCTTCACTTCCAGCTGGCAACCTTCGTATGTCAGCCGTCTTTCTTCTTGTGTTTCCTCTCTCAGTGCTGACATCCAATCAAATAAAGGCATAACTAAAAGAAAAAGATCTTTAAAGCAATAGTTTGATATTTGGGGAAATACAAAACTGTACTTCTTTGTTGAGAAGTACATCATAAGCTTGATACCACTATTTTCTGTGTTTACCGTAAATAGAAAGAAAGCTACCACCAGCAGCCTGTTAGCTTAGCTTAGCATTATGACTGGAAACAGTCTCGGTGCACGGGAACAACCGGCAGCTCCTTTAAAAAGTAATAAAACCTGCCTACCAACACATTTCAAGTTTACTAATGAACTATTGTTTTGTTTTTTGTTTGTGAAACAACATGTTGCTTTAAGAAGAGATTGATTATTGGTTGCGAAGCAGCAGGTCGAGAAATAGTTAGACTGCGGTTCACATGGAACCGCTCTCCCCTTCGGCCTTCAAAGTTCTTCATATTTTAATATTTGCTTCAACCACCAAGATCTCTGGTCAACGGAGTCATTGAACACAGATCCAGAAAGCCAGGCTTGCAGTGCCTACATGTACTAAGACACATTGTAAACCAGCTTTGATGCCGAACCCCTGAATTCTTCCAAAACCTGGTTCCCTTTGCCAAGTCTCTCCCCTTGTAGAACTCACTCAACAAAAAACATTAGGCAGCCAGATGATATTGTTAGCAGAGAGCAAAAGACCGGAGAGAAGATAATATCATCATGAAGCCAGTAGTAGGCTACTGAGACACATACAGTTAGCAGGGATTGTTGATGTCCTGTTACTGTCGGTAGCATGTTGGGTAAAACATAACGGTAAATGACAAAACGTATACTTACTCAACCGTCATCTTCCTTCTCAGTCCTGATAGTTTTGGTTGTCTCTTCCTTTTTATCGTCAGTATCCTGAAGAAGGTCTCCAGCATCTCTCTGTCAAAGTGAGAAGAAAACTTGAATGTATAGAAAAGAATACGAGGCTCTCCTGATCGGTGTCAGTGAGGCCATTCAGTTGGACCTGCCCACCTGAAACTCACTTACTCAAACTGCCTTTCGTTGACAACAGAAGGGCAGTTTAAGTGAAAACATCAACAGTCACTCATTGCTTTCAGCAGTTCTTTTTCTGAATGGTTCCCACCGGCCATATCTTCCTGCACAGCTGATGCAGCTGCAGCTGCAGCCCCCCTCTGCTGCATTTCTTCGGCCTTATATTTTCAAATGAAATACAGCTGAATATGTGAGTCAGCCAAAACACTAATGTATCATCATCCATAACATCCACTGCAATCACATGTTGGGATGCCATTTTTCCTCCTGGAAATGTAACTACGTGCAGAACAAGTGAAGAGAACAAGGTTTGGTTTGTTTTTGAGTGGGATCTAGAGCGCCCCCTGGCTGCCGAGACGGCTGCGTTATCCTGTAATTCTTCAGGCCAACGACTACATCACATCAAAAGACATAACTGGCCCTGTAAGAACAACAGACTTTGCAGCTGCTTCCAAGAAAGCATGGACAACTGCTGTTGTTTTTCACAGTATGTGGTTAAAAATCAGAATATTGTTCATTTAAGATTCTAAAATCACACGAGTCAGACACACGACTAATCTACACTGTGTGCTAAACATATCAAAGAGGGGGAACTTCAGGGACTCATTTCCCACAAATATCTGTTGTTTACTTGTTCATTCTAGATAAAAGTGAAATGTTTACACATCAACTACATTTTATCACACCACAACCCTCCAACATCAATCTTTACGGTCAGTATTAATAAAAAACAACAACAACGCACAACAGGTATAATGTATGTGCTTTTACCATGTTTTAAGATTGTTTTTTTTTATTTCTAAAGGTCCAAGCAGAATCGTGTTATTTCGAGATGTTCTTGTGTGTTTTCATGATTGATCCAACCTTCCCAGCAGAGATCCTCCTGGGCCCACAGGCTGGATATTCCCTTGCGGATCATGCTCGACTGGCTGAGTAACTGCATTTGTTTGAGCTGAGCTTTCATCCCGTTTACTCACAGCCTCTGCCGAGTTGCCAGCCAGATCTCCATAATCCGCAAACAATTATCATATTTGCCTCAGCAGACGACTCAGGTTTTTGTTTACTGATTCAAAATTAACAATTTACACAGCTGGGTTTGTAGCGAACACCTTTCTTGTCTGGCAGTGCTCCATCTGCAATCAGAACAGGAGGGCTGATGTTTGAGGAGGTACAAAAATGAAGTAGACATACACCATAAATCGTTGACAAAATGAAATAAAATTGTGATTTTTGATTATCACAAAAATTACAATAAGAATTTTATGGATGGAATAGAAAACTGAATTCAACAATTTTACTTTAGCGACCAAGTATAGCCAAATCTACCAGTAACATCAAAATTGATGAGCAATAAAACAGTAGGCTGTGTGAATTATTTCTGAAATCTGAGCATAAATGTCTTTAAGAAGAATCAAATTGCACACGTTCATCTCAAAATACTAAAATGACCCTTAAACAATAAAACATTGAAACATTCCCCAAAAACACAAAGGTATGTTTGGAGCGGTTGGAAAAGTTTTGCAACTGGGCTGAGTTTTACCTTATTTATATTCATGGGCTGACCTTTTCTGTGTCAGCTAGTGAGCAATAATCACTTCCTTGTGTAAACGACGTTAAATGAGCCATGGTCCAAAAGGCCATAAACTGCCAAAGCACAGAGAGAAAGAACAAAATGACTTCTTAAGCTCACGCAACAACGAACCTGTTTTTTAATTCAATCTCGCAGAAATGGAATAAGAAATACAGATTTAAGTTGTTAGTTGCGTATTACCTTCCACAATGACTACACATTTATCATTTATAAGTTGTCCAATTTACATCAGCGGATCTGAGCTACCGACTTGAACTTGATCATAACTGCGCCAATGCTGAGATTGTGTACTGCACTTTAAACATTGCATCTATGGAAGATTTTTGGAACATTTTAACTTTTACTTCACACTTTACTCCAAAGGTGATTGTACTTTTACTTACTTCCTTTTATGTTATTTTTATCATTCGGTGGAGCTCTCAATACTCTCTGCTATATGCAACCTAGAGGCCAAAGCAAACTGTAAACATATTTGCCAATGTTGTTTGGCCAACTGTGAAAGGGAAAAGGAAGGATTTGGATGCTGGATGCGTTGGGCAACAGGTACTGGATTGCAGTGGTGACTGTGCCAAGTTACAAATCTGGGTGGAACGGTTTGGCATGCAGCTCTCCGTATCAACCAGTAGATCTGTTGCTTAGACTCAGAGATTATGTAAAAACATGCTCTCACTCTGGTCGCCTGAGCTGCCTCTATCTGAAGTTTGGGAAAAAAGGGAGAAAGAAAAAGGAGCGAAGAGCAGAGGTGACAACGCAGACACAAAAAACGAGCTTGAGAGCGTATGAGAAAAACACGCAGTGGAGTTCGAACCGTCTTCTTCCTCACCCATCTATTGCTTTTATGAAAATGAAACACACTCACTTTTTTTTAATTTTTTTTTTACACATGAGCACTTGTGTTTCTCTCATGTTGCCCATTACCACACCAGAAAATCTAATCTGTGGTGAGTCACACCGAGATCTGCTTGCCGATTGCACCAGAGAACCTATTCACCCTCAAGTGTCCATGACTGGTCATTTTAAATGACCACTAGCTCCTCTGATTGTCTTGTTCCCTCCATCCTTTAATCCCTCTTTTTCTCTCAGGTCCCTGCTTGTTGTCAGTGAAGAGCTGTGTTTCTGAGTGAATTTGGACGTTGCTGTATTTCTTGCTGTAGATGTGCAGCTTTTGCTTCTTTCACCTGTGTAAAAGGGGCTTTGCCCACTGAAGCACCCTCTAAAAAGGACCAAATGTGCAGACCAACTGCAACATCTCTTAAAAGCCATTAAAGAAGAATAAAGTAACCGATGAAGACTCATTTCATCCATTTCTATTGTCTCGTAAGTATGACCCGCAGCTTTCAGGGGGTTGACATTGTAGGTAAAGAAAGGCAGGCTTCTCCACATACTTGCTCTTCCACCGAGTGTGCCATGTTGCACCGCTAGGTTTCTACAGAAGCTCAGAAGGGACAAACTATACACTGGCTCTCGAGAGGGCCTTTCACATTTTTCCATCCACCGTATTTTCTCTTACATGCATGGAAGGGTAGAGTGATAGGAGGAGTGTTTAGTTGGTTGCAATTAGCAACCTCACCACTAGATGCCACTAAATCCTTCACACTGCTCCTTTAAGTTGTCTCCAGAATAAATCTTCTTGGAAGTATTATTATTATCCTCTTTGCAGGTTGGTAATTTTCTTCGGATGGAATTTGTATTCTTCTGCTTGCAATCTAGCTCAGGGCAACACGCATCCCAACTTTACCTCTGTGGACACTGAGATGAAATGGAAATATTGCCTTATAACTGAGTGAGAAGGCAAACATATTTCCCTACTGCCAGCATGTGCATTACATTTATGTTTAGTATGACACTGCAGGAAAAGATTCGCAGTTCTGTGGATAAACAAAGATGTTAAATAGACAGCTGGCAAAGAGTCATGCTGTTTCCCAAGACTTCCATCCCACACACTGAGCCTTCGCTGAGTTTGCACCCAGAGAGATCGCAAGATTGATTATGCCGGCCTGTGTGGGTGTCTCATGTAAATACATGCTTGTCCTCGTCCTCATCACAGCCATTTTAAAATCCAAACCAATGATCCGCTCCGGGAGCGCAGTCTATTATTTTCTGGCCCAATTGCAGGGTTTTCATGCTTTTCCTTGTTGCATTCCAGGATAAAACGAGGTGACACTGACATCCCAATGTCTTCTAAGTCCGTCTATGAAATGGGGCATGTGAACTTGGAACCACACAGCTCTGATTCCCACCAAGAAAGACTTGTCAAGTATTTTTGAGTTGAAGTGACTTAGTTATATACTTTATAACTGTGATACTGTGTGATACACCTTCTAAACACGCTGAACCTGCAAAACACATTTAAACAGATGATAGAATAGGCATATCAAATGTACGTTTTCTCTAGAAATGATCACAAACACTGCAGAGGGTCAACCACAACTTAAACTCTATAGACAAACAGGAGCATTGTGTCTGTGGTATCACTCATTGGTTTCTGAAGGATTGCTTTGATTTGGCTCACCGCCATGATAGCATCATGATGGGAGTATTTACTAAAACAAAAAAACACCTTCCTGAAAATTCAGGTACATTTGAATTAGCTCTGACCCTGCCTATACAATAACTCTGGTGGACGTATGTGACGTTTGCAGGACAGTTCATTTTTTATGGGCTGGAACAAAGCTGTTTCACAGGTTAATGATCAAAATAAAATGCTCTTCGCGTCCTTTGACAAAACACATAAATATTGTGTTTGCCACCATTTTTACGATCACAAAGAGACGATTTCTTATCACGATACACACCCTCAAATGCTCAAGGAATTTGATACTGATGACCGATATCATCTACCTCTGCAACAATGCAGTCCTAAACTATACTGTGAAATCTTTAATTATCTCAACAATTTAAAGTTTAATCATCAATGTGAGGTTTTGTGAAATGGTGCTCGTGGTTAAACCAGCATCATGATGTTTGCTGTGGAAATTTAAAAGAAAGACAATTAGTGTACAAATTTGTTCTGGGTTTAACATCCTCATTTTTTTCATTGAAAATGATCTACTCTCTTTTTCTTATTTAAGGTGATCAATCACCACATTTTATATGCTTTTCTGTTTGTTCACCGTTATGTTAAAACCAGTGAAATAAACGGCGCTACTTGGACTGACGGAATAACGCTGACACTATTGCCGTACAAACAAAGTATAGGAGCGACTATAGAGGCCAGTGTTAGCTTTGTCAGGAAAACTGTAAGCTGGACTGTGTGTGTTCCAGTGATTTATTCAGCTCCCCTGCTGAATGCCATGTAGTGGCTGAACACCCTGCTGACTGCAATGACAGGCTCCATAGCAATCTTCCAGACACACAGCAGGACAAGACAAGCTCCCAGCTTCTGTTCTGTCTCTGGAGCTGCACATCCATCCTACTGCTTTTCTTTCAAACATCATCATCATCTTTCTCCCTTTCTTTCTCTCTCTATGACACACCATTTGCATCTTTTTAGCTGACAGTAAGTGAACTGCAGTGTTTTGACTTTTTGGCACTTTTGAAGCCTGACTAAAAGTCATGAAGGCGTTGACTATCCTGTTTATCATCATTTTCAGCCATTTGAAGTGTAATGAATCTAAAACACACAACAAGATCGACAGCGTAGTTTATATTCTGCATTTTCAGGTCATATTTGAAGATAATTCAGCTGTTTTTATATAACTCTATCTATCTCGTGTATTAATTACTTTCACTTTTATGTGTAATGGCTACACATACCTTGCAAAATGCATGTTTGGTATTAGCTTTCTTTCGGTCTCACATAAAGTTATGAATCCTTTGGGAGAAAAAACCCATCATAATACTATGAGAAATGCTAATGCACAATGAAACCTTGACAGCATTTCAAGGGAGTGGAACATAAAAAAGGATAAACTAAAATATGGGGGGGGGGTGTCTGAATTGAAGGCCAGCCATGTTGGTCTCTTTCTCTCTTCACACAACACACGCACACACGCATAGGCAATCAATTTTGAAACAGTCTGGCCATTGACACATTCATCCTTTCGACAGTATGAGTTTAGCCATGGAAAACATTACAGCAGCACTTTGCCGCTGCTCTGTGCATATCCCTTCCCCATTCCCTCCGCTCAGCCTGCCATCACTCTCTAACGACAGATCAATCACTGCAACCATATGTGGTGATGTCATCCTCTTTGAG
The DNA here is from genome assembly GCF_029030835.1 of Brachyistius frenatus. Taxonomy (NCBI): domain Eukaryota; kingdom Metazoa; phylum Chordata; class Actinopteri; family Embiotocidae; genus Brachyistius; species Brachyistius frenatus. The sequence continues at coordinate 156,888 of NW_027210887.1, forward strand.
AGTGAAAGGGAAGGGCTTGTCGTGTCCATCTGCTCTGGTTTGTGAAACATTCCTGCGCTTTAACATTTGCATGCCTGTCAGACGGACAATAAAACCAAATATCTCTCTGCTGAATAGACAATTAAAAGCTTGGTGTTAGATAAATGTATGCTCTTAACAAATCTATTCTCTTAAATTTAGGACATGGACAACATGTCTTGATCTTCTGGTTCTTTTAGCAAATTTGCCAATAACCATAAAGAATTTTGCTCTTTAGCAATGAGCTATGAGGTTAGAGGTTCATTATGGAATATGAAGATAATTTAAGAGTCTCAAGTGCAGATGGTCTTTCAAAACTATCAAAAACCCACTGCTTACATAACCTACAAATCAAACTTAATGAAAACAGTACTTATCACACTGTAGATCACACTTATCGCCATCCAACACAAATGTAAGGCAGTAAAATAAATCATCATTGGAGGAGAGAAACACACACTTTGATATAAGTGCAAAGTGTTGACACTGAAAATTATGTTATTGCCTCAAATCAGAGCACGGTGCTTTTTTTTTTTTTTAAACTTTGAATCTATGAAACGTACCACACACACACACACACACACACACACACACACACACACACACACACACACACACACACACACACACACACACACACACACACACACACACACACACACACACACACACGTATCCCCTGGGATGCATCACCGCAGGAGTGGGACAGCCCCAAGCAACACACAAGTCTTACACCTCCTCTCCTTCTACACGTGCCGTGGAGCAGTTACCACCATTAAACTACTCGCCACCTGTTAACGGCCATGTAAATATTCATCTGCAGCGGGGAGAGCATTTCAGCCAACCGGGCCTGCTTGGAACTGACTGGTCCAGTAAATCAGCCGAGTGACAAGTCAATGCTCGGGGATGAACAAAAGGTTAGTGAGCTTATGAAATGTAAATGCTCTGTCGCCACAGAAAAATAAAGCACGAAGGGGGTGTTACGCCAAAGATTTGCATTGACTATAGAAGAGGCTGTATGAGTTGTTGTTGTTTCTATTGCTGCGTTAGGTGCTTATAAATAAAGATGGGAAAATACCATATTTGCATGTACATATGCTGTACAAGTCTTTGAACAAATAGTAATAGCAAATAATGAACAGCATTACTTTCCTCCAAGAGTAAAGTCTCATGTGGAAGCATTTACCAAAAGGTGAATTAAAATGTAAATGGGAGCCATATTTGCTGTAGCACAGGCTGTGTTTGATCTGCCTGGTGAGAGGTATAAAGCACAGGGAAAGGGTAGTTTTGGGGATTTTTTTTATTTTTTTATAATTTGACTCAAGATTAATATTTTTTTTCTTATGTTGCAGATAAGTTTTAATTAACTATGAAAACACTATTGGAATTGTTATTCCCAAGGCTGTAGCCTGGAATATTTAGGCCCTTCGAAACAGCCTATCCACACTCCCAAACACACTTTTTTGGACGTACTTACTCTATTTCGTCAGTTGACTTATGAGTTATACATATTTTCTGTCCTTTTTATTTCCATACATAAAAGTGTAATTGCTGATTCAAATTTAAACTCTGTTGGAGAAATGCTGAATCATGACCTAAAAGAAACCTTAAACTACTGAAACCATCCAAATACAAAGCACATTAAAAAGTAATTAAATAAATAAACATGAATATGCTAATTATTATAAAAAGCTGCTCAAACCCCATAAAATACTTTGTAATTTATTCATTATTTGTAATGATTGGGATCTAATTAAATACTACAACAATGTTTAAATTACTGCATTTAAAATAGAGTGAGAAACTTTTACAAATAAATGAACGTTACATTCAAGCCATCCCCCAATGACTCCACACAATGCTGATTAAACCTATCACCACACGACGAATCTCTCTGTATGTCACAGAGTCTTTAAATCTGGTGTCTGGTGAGACATTCCAGTGCCGGCCAGATGAATGCACACTGGGCTCAAAGTACAGAGCGTTTTAAAGTGAAAAAAAATCTCCAGTGGTCGTATAGGAACTGACAATCACATCATCAAATGAGCTTTGACCTCACGTATAATGCCCACAACCTCTTAGCATCGCGTTATGTGATGGTGGCCTGTGACGTGTTAAAATTACATATCGATACCAAACAACGCCAGTGGAAAGACCATAAGGATCATTTGTCACGGTAGCCACACAAATCAAGAGAAGTGAAGCAGTTCAGATGACGTCTATGTAATGTGAGTTTTTCCTTGTATGGAGGAGGCGGGTAAGGTGGATGGTTAAATAATTCACCGGGCAATCGGGACAGTTTTTTAAAACTGTGTTTACTGTTAACATACAATGCATTTCAAGTGATCACTTTAACCCAAACCTTTATCTTTCCCAAACCAAGTTGTTTTTTGTGCCAAACATAACCAAGTGCGCTCATGTAAGAAACACTCCTGTGAGGTGTGTTTGAAGAACAAATGACACATATGGTCATACAGGTTGGAACACTTTTTGGTAAACATAATCAAAACTAAAAGACAGAATACCAGTTCTCATATCTCAGTAGTGCTGTTTCTCACAACATTGTGTTTAATTCTGACATTAACACCACCAAAACATGAACTGACTGAAACAAGTTAATTATTGTAATTCCTCACTGCTGGATTCCCGGTTGTCACAACACAGACTATAATTTTGCCTAATTGTTGCCTAATTGTGCTAATCGATATGATCGTGTAAAAGTGCCTGGATGGCAATATATTTCGTTTTTCATTGAAAATCAGTAACTCTCTCTTTTTATTGTTGAAGGTGATTAACAATCACAGAAGCAATATTTACAGCTAATCCGATGCTCTTCCCACTGCCTGTGATTCTATTCAAATGTGAAGTAAGAATGATACTGTTGAAATGAAATGAAATATCACTTTAATTATCATTTTGTGTGGTTTTACATTTTAACAGTTTGACTGTAAGGTTAACACCTCTTCTACACAAATTACTCCGAGGCTATTTTTGCTTTACTTCACTGCTTTAAATGTCTGTATAATGTCTTTCTTTAGCCTCCAGTCCATGCTCTCATGGTGTAACCGTCTAGACACGAGGACACCTAAAACCTGTGCATGTGACTCTAAAAACGTCCAGTGTCTCATATCCGCCGGCTCTACTTCAGCACCCAGCTCAATTCGTTAGGGGTTGGAAGTAATGACCCATGACTGGGAGGTGTTTTAACTTGTGGTTTGTAAATCAATATAACATTAAAAGGAACTGCTTTTTATGTCTCTCACAACTCTCCAGCTCATGTTTTATAGTCTTTGCGGTGTTTAGAGCTACAGCTAACCTCTTAGGTAAAGCTTTAAGCTGCACAGATGAAAAAGATTGGTTGAACTTTTCGCAGATTTGATTTCACTTTGTGCAACTGATATTATCAGCCAGCATCAAAGAGAGAAAAAAGGATTCTGTATGTTTGTTTTTGAGTAAACGTGCCACTTACATGCTTTCTCTCTTTTTCCCGTACAACATGCTGGAAGTATGGTATCCTGAGAAATGCCCTGCTCTGCCCTGATCCTGAGGTCTTGCCCCAATACTTTTTTATCCACCGCCTTTCAGGGATGAGACCACATCTGTCTCCGGTCACTATTTACACGCTCTTTCACCATAAAGTACTCTGAGTCACACATGTACCCCCAGATAAACACACACACATCCTCCTTCTATCTCATGCCTAATTCAAACCTGCCTTATGAGTCCCCTGACAGATCCACACAAAGTCAGCTCAACACATGCACACAGACATTCAATCACTGAAAAGCAGCGCAGGCCACATATAAATCCATCTAGTAAAGCATCTTCCAGACCGTTCGCAATGCGAATGAGATGTCCCAAAGCCTTATGGTGTTATCTGGCCTCTGCAAAGGCAAGAATGTGATCTATGCCCCCTAATTGTTGCAGGGGGAGGTTTAATAAGCACATTGTGGATAAGCTAAAAGGACAAATAAATCCTACAGCTTGTAGTTTGCTTATAAATCCTCACATTCTGTCTTGTTTCCTGGATTGCAATTGTGGTGTCTTCTGGCTGCAGGATAATGGCAAATACACTTTGAAAATAATTCTTACCAGCTTCTTTACTGCGCAACAAAACCTGCATTTATATCATATGAATGAATGCTCAATGACCATCAAGTCGCATGTTTTACCAAATACAATCAAAACCTTAAAAATAAAATAATTGTGCTACTCGGCCTGTGGCTGAATGGCTGCCGGTCTCTCTCTTTCCTTCTTCCTTAATGTCAGTATAGAATATGTAGCTCACTACCAGGTCTGACCAGTCTTGGCAGGTCTGGTGTCCGTGCCTGCTCTCTACAATAGCTGGTTAGCCGTGTCTGACATCTGTGGCTCCCCACAGTCAGGGTGAATGCCAGGCTGAATAATGCACCCAGGCGACTGTGTTGCAGGAGGCACCCGCCACTCTGCTCTGCCTCTTCTGGTTTCTCGGCCTGTGACGTGCTGCGAACAATTCATGAAAACACCTGAAGATTTGCTCAAAGCTCAGTTATGAACACAACTGGGTTTGGCTGCTTGAAGCTGCAATAATCATTATATAATATTAACAATGAAGCAGTTGCATTTACAGTAATGAACTACGAGAGAATTATGACCAAAATCTGTAATTTTCCTCATTTATTTGAAGCATTTTAGCATCTTTTAGCTCATTATTTTGGTATTACGATGACAGCTTTACTGGTTTGGTTCGTTATTCTAATGTCAGCATTATTTTTGAGTGCTTTAAGTAGATGTTTTGAGAAAAAAACACTCAGAAAAGCTGAATGTAAACCATCACCTGACAGCAAACAAACAGAGTTAGTGACTGAACTTAAAATATTTGGCAGCTAAAGAGCTAAAAAAAAAAAAACAAAAATTCAGGAGTTAGTGAAAGTCAACTTAAAAGGAAATTATAAATAAGTGTTGGAAGTTTATAGGATTTCAGTTTGTGTTTCCTAAAATACATAGTCACCAAATTCCAATTATTTGATTGTTAATTTATTTGACAATTTTTTGTTCTGACCTAAAACAGTCTGTATAGTAGCACTAATCCCTCAGTCAGAATCTACATGACACCAGAGGTGTGAGCCCCTTAAATTGTAAAGCACATGATGCCATGTTGGCTCACTGTCAGTGTGGAAGAATAATTTCCATCCTTCCTTCCACCACAGGCTTCTGACCCCGGGCTGACCTCTGAGCCAGCGGCTGGGGTGTTAATGTTCACCCTCACCAGGGTCGCACCCAGCATGTTTATTTTATGGCACAGGAGAAGGGACCTCAGAAGGGAGTGTGGCCTCAACACATTGACCCCCAAACCCATTAGAAAGGAGGCTACTGAGCTGTAAAGACCCTTTTTTTGTGTCCAAGTCATGTAGTTTAACTGGTCTGAGCTGAAACTGCAGAAGGCTGCTGCCCACCACAGTAGCAAAGAAATAGAAGTGCCAACTATATTTTACTGGCCTTGATTCAGTCTTAGTAGTAATAATAATCGTTAAGGAATTTAAAGATTGCTGTTCAAAAATTCCTACTTACTGACCATTGTTAAATATTTTCCCACAGATTTCACAGAATTAAAGTCAGTCATCTACAATTTATGTGGTAGATTCAGCTCAGTCAATTTTATTCCAATTCAAATCTTTATTTTTCCAATCAAGGGTATTTGGTTTTCTAGCAAGGTTTAAAAAAAAACCAACCCACAATAAACCACCACATTTTGTACTATGCAAACATGCATCAAAGACCGCACAGGCCGCTGTGGTATGTTCCAGTGCTGTTTTGCATTTGTCGTTATACTGTGCGAAGAAATCAAAAGAAAAGACAGACGAGACATTTCATTATTGATGTTTAAAGTTGACTGTATACTTTTCTTTTATGCAAGCGTCAACATCAGAGTTCCAGCTGTGGTAAAATGTTTGCGTAAATGCACATTTGCATTTGTTTGAACAGGACTGTAAGGGTGCGTGTCTGCATGTGCGCCAGCACTGTGCACGCATCACTCTAGAGAGAATCCGTTGGCCATATTTCCAATTCCGCTCAATTTCAGCAAGAATCTCAATAATCCCACTGAAGAGCCGCAGTTCTCCCACAGTGACATCCCATAATGGCACTAACACCAGAGTGGTGGGCACCCAGTTACGACTCCCAGGCTCCATTCGGTGCACGTTCCCAATCCCCCAACCTGTCTGTATGCAAACAGAGCCCCCTCAGAGGAGAACACTGATCTGGCAGCCTTTCACTGAGCCCAGTGTAGACATATTTAATGCCTCAATAACCACTGCTTAAGACAGAGTGATGAACGCCAGGGGCTTTCATTACCATGAGGGGTTTTTTCTGTGTGGGACTGTGTGAATGTGTGAGACAGAGAGAGAGAGAGAGACTACATTTGTACCTAAATAAGCATTCTGCTGTCATTCACTGATTGCGAATGTCAAGCTATTGTTGTTTTAGAAAAAATACAAATGTCACTGCCTCCGTTGCACCGGGAGGCTTGCTGGTTTTATCTCATGAATTAGCACAGCTAACCTGTTAAGACGCACTAATCTGTATTTCAGCATTAAAAAAATTACTTTGTGCTTCACATTTTACAGCTCGTAGACGGCAAAGACATGAGCATGTATAAAACTTTAAGTGATTGAGAACATGAATTCAACATAATCAGGACTTCTACAAATCAAAAGTGTTCTGAGAAAAAAATAAATGCTATTATTTTGATTGGGATCTTCTTTAACCTCTCAAGGCCTCGTTTCCATGGGCCATCAGGATGTGCAGAGGCAGCAGGGTAAATACAGTCACAACTGTGTCACAGCATCACTTCTGAAGCTTATTGGTTCCCTCACACTGTGAGACAATGCAGAAACAGACCCGTAGGTACAGTACATGCACTAAAACAAATATGGATTGATATGCATGTAAACTATTGAAAGGTAGGGGGAAAACATAATGGGAAATCACATCTCTTAAGGGATCAAATTGAATGCTTTGTTTATTTATCTTGTAAAGAAAGCTGTTAGCATTTAGACACATATCTCACTCAAACACCATTAGCTTCAACTGCGGGATGTTTCTGTTTTTCTTCCACTTTGGCAACGTGGACAAGAACACCCAAGAGGAAAGACTCTCTTTCTCCAGACACTCATCACCCAGAAAGAGGGAGAGAGAGAGAGAGAGAGCCCGTGGAAGGATCAATGTGTCTGCACAGAAACTGTGTAATGTTAATCACAACTTTAATTTGGGCTGAATTAGCATTTTGATGAACTTGTGGGGCTGACTCATGTACTCTAAGCACCTTCGAACGCAGCTCGCACAGAGGAAATGGCAGTGTGGTTAATTAACACTCGCGCACAGCAGATGGGCTCAGTGAAGGGCCTGGCAGAAAGAGACACAGAGAGCGAGAAATGATGGGAAAAAAGTCATTGTTAATGGGAGAACTAGAAGACAATACAAAATTCGCAAACATTTCTCGCCGCATAAAATGGCTGGTTCAAAACCAACAGCTAAAGAAGGCGGGAAGTACTAAATAACATTTCAGTCTCTTAAGGAAAACAGAACACAAAGAGTCAGTAATAGCTTACAGAAAACACAACCGGCAAGTCTTGGTCAAACATGCAGCCTGTTTACATATGCCCAGCCGTTCCAATCTCTGAGCACAGTGAACTCTACATGGTGCCTGAGTCTCAATGCCTTTCACTCATTCTCTGAAATCTTTGACTAACACATTCAGAATCGACTTGATTTTTTCCATCTCTCCTTCTTTTTAACATCTTGTTACCATCATTTCTTTTTAACATCTAGTTATCCTACTTCCATTTTCTTTTCCTTCTGAGTTTTCCATAGATTTTCTATGTCTGTTCCACAAATAGATACTATATCTCAATCCCAATATATAATGTACAATTAGATTACACCTAATCAGGTTATCTATATCTGTGGTGTGATGTGTCGGTCCATGATGAAGATGAGATTTGAGAAAGAGGAGGCGGAGGACAGGTTATGAACCTATAAACCTAAAGACAGGTGGAGATCTGTGTCAGTGTGGGTCCACACGCCCTTTAAACTACTGCACATAGTAGATATGGGTAAGTAGTGTTGGTGGTAAGCACAACGCTCTGAAGGTACATATTCAAATCAAACTAAATTGTTCTGGTTTTGAATGTCTAATGACTTTACATTATTGCAGATTATTTTTTAAAGCTTATGTTTTGGATTTGTTTAAAGTTTTTAGATGTTTTCAATGTATATACATAAATACCAGCAATTTACAAAGACTTGAAGCTCTGCGATCGATGTATGGCGATGCAGTTTGGAGCAGCGACTGAAACTACAGCTTTTAAAACTTTACTGTCAGCAGTAATTTGACCAAATTTAAATATCAGTGTTCTTGTTTACTCATTGTGTATTTTATTTGGATTGTTATTTTTCAAAGGTTAGATCTGAAAATCCATTGGGAAGCAGTTCCAATGCAAAAGTCTATTATCCTGAGTAGCTAAATGTTTTTCGAGAAAGATATGTTGGTGTTTAATTTTGAAATTCTAAAAGGAGGAAGCCAAAGTCTTGTTAACCGGGAAAACAAGTTGCATAAAACCATTTGTGGCTCCAGAGGGTGCAAAGCTACGTCTGATAAGTCGCCTCCAATGATGCCACTTGAGTCAGAATTGGTTTTATTAAAGCAAATAAAACACAGCTACACAGAAAGTACAATTATTGAATCAAATATAAAATGCACTTGCTTTGCTACAACTATATCAAGAGGTATGTGAGAAAATATGTTTAATTTGAAGGCTTTTAAGGACCTCGCTCAAGGTCACCTTGACAATAGTTAGCGCTAACCTGCTTAATCAATGACCCACATCATGAAGCCCAAACTCTTCCTCTGTGGTTATAAGAGCTGATTTGAGGAAATTAAGCACCATGTTCCTCACTGAGCGCAACTAACTTTCGTCCTCTCACCTCCTTCCCACCTTTTCCTCCAATCCTTTCCCTAAATAACCTTCACCAACCTGCTACCTCCCTTTGCTTTTTTTTTCATCCTGGGGAGAGTTTCAGGCCCGTCTTCCAACAGAGAAGCATGATTCGTAATGATGATAAAAATGGAAAGATGGGTGAGACTTGGGTAGCGGCGAAGGAGGGGGTTGGAAGGACGGCCAGGCAAGCTCCCCTGTTGTGACAGCCTGTGGTGGGGCATTAACGGGATGTCCAGGCAGGGTAAATCTTCTACCAGCCGCTCCGAGCTCATACCCTCAGAGAACTTCTCGGACGCTGCAGAAGGAAGCAGCCTTGTGCTTTGATGAATCTTTTTTACACATCACTTTTATTGGTATGTTTGTATATGTGGGAAAAAAAAATGTTGAACCCAAAATGTTGAGACAATGAATTGTTTGTAAAGGAAAATAATCAAATTTAAATATTTTACATGGAGAAGGATCTTTAAAGTAAACATGCCTGACCTGTGGGTGAGAAAAATAGGAAAGAACTAAGAGCCCGTGAAGATTTGATTCCTCATTTAGAAACATCAGATGTGAAGGATGCAGTAAGGCTTTGTTTGGTTTAAAGGAGAACCTGACACCAGTCAGCATCTGGGGCTGTCCTCTAATTGCCAATTTGTTGTTTTTATCTGTCATAAATGAGAAAGTAATAGAAAGGTATGGCCTTGTAGGGCTGGTTACGAGTCTGGTAGAGGCCGTTTAGATCGACACACACACTATCTCTGTCACAACCCCCCCCAATCCTCCTCCACACACACACACACACACACACACACACACACACACACACACACACACACACACACACACACACACACACACACACACACACACACAAAAGGAAGGAGACAGAGATTTATCTGTTCCCAGGCAGCAGCAGAGTCTCCAATTATGGCAGGATGCAGCATCAATTTAAGAGCTAATTATGTGCGTAATGAGCTCACCGTAATGCGTCCGCGCCCCCGACACCGGGCCCGCAGCTCTAACCACCAACACCACCACCGTCCCACCCCCCATCCTCCACGCACCTCTCCCCTCCACCCCTCCATCTCAACGCCCGGTAACTAATTAAAAAACTACATGCGCCGCGGCGCTTTCATCTGATTCACACCATGGAAATTAATCCTCAGATAAACGTGTTTGACGGACACCAAGCCATCGCATGAGCTCTGAAAAGCGTCGCACTGCTCTCTCAGCCGAGGGAAAACTGTTTTGCATTTGCATTAAAAAAAAAAAAAATAAAAAAAAATCCAGCTCCAAAATAACTCCGGACAGAACGGGTTAACTTTGTGGGTCCAAATCTGATGAGAGGACTTGAAATATCATCTATTCCACTGGTTTCCATGTGCAAGAAAATCATGCAAATTCAACCTCAGGATTTCAATTTCAAATTTAAAGAACAAGAATAAAATACAAAACCTACACTTAGAAGCATGTGGACCTACTGTTATAAAGACGGGAGCATTTCAGCATCCTCTGCTTGTCTCAGTGTCAATCAAACCTCTAAATACTGAAGGAAAACGTTCTGAATCCAGAGGGAGACAAAGGCAGAGGACAGGTGACTAATTTAGTGGAACCACTAAAACAGGGGAGCAGGTCCATGTTTGAGTCCGGTGTGTGCGTTCAGACCACGATGCATCGTTGTGATCCTAAAAAGTCGAGGGCGAAGATTTAAGGCCTCTTTATTAGACATCTAACAGGAGCAGCATGAGGAACAGCACCAGCTGATTTCCCCAAACAGTGGCAGCCTTTTATATATTTATGTTTCTGTTGTTTTTATTGCTATTTTTTTAATAGGTTATATGCTCTCCTGTTATTAGTCCACTAGCTTTTTTTTTATTTTTTATTTTTTTTTACAAATACTCTTATCTGTATGATACATTTCTGGATTTATTCATTATTTTTTAGGAAATACGAGCCCTCAGTTCCGCCCAGTAACCCAACACTCACTACTTTTCTTTTTTCTCAAATGATTTAAGATAGAAAATCAAGATTTTCTAAGATACTACACCTAGCTGTAAAAAATAGCTCATGATTGTCTAATCTAATTGTGAAAATAAACGCATGCTCTCTGCTGTGATTTTGTTTTTCCTCGATGTTTTCCACATAACAATCACAATAACAAGTGGAGCTCTTTAAATTTAGCCTCTCACCTGCCGAACATTCCTCTGCTATGCTATTTTATGCGGATTCATTTATTTATTTCAGTTTGATCCATGATCTGCACGCTAATGACAAAAACACAACAAGATCACATTTAAGCTCACTTCGGGCACGGCCAAGTGCTTCGCATACCTTGCTCTACCAAATCGACGCCCACGGCAAGTGACCAATAGCGTAATGACTTTCAAAGCTTTCAACCAATCAGAGCGCGGTAGGCACCCTGTGGGTGGGTCCCGAGCTGCTCCGGAGAGGGACACTGAGATAGTTGACGAGAGGAGGTTTGTTGGGCACGAATGCCACTCGTTGCGCGTCCTTATAATTTGGAGAGGTGTATGCAGTGCACGGCCCGTTCGCCTTTCCAGGTGGAAATCCAGGAGGAGCTGAGACCAATTTTAACTGGGACGACTGGTGAACCCGGTTCAGGACAGGTGAAAATCCCAGCAGGCTGCCTTTAAGGCCACAGGATCGATTCAGCTGTAGGGAAATCCAGCGTTTCTCCGCTCGGGTAGGAATGCCACAAATATATCTGTCTAAATGACCGAATCAGTCAACTAGAGCTGGATGTTGATGTTGTGGATTTACTTTAAAAAGCGAGGTGAGATTATGTCACAGTTGTGCCTCCAAACGCAGTTGCACACGGTTCAGGAATAGTGATGGGTCAAATGTCATTTCCTCGATACTACTGCAGTGAGCAGCAACATCATGATTTCTTGTATCATTCCTAAAATAACAGAACATGCAGTGTTCAGACCTATTTCATCTCACGGGTTGATGTTTTCTCTCGTCTGAGAATAAATATTAAGGCTGGTTTGGTGGATAAAATGGTTTGAGATGGAGCCTTTTATATTTTTTAAAGGGTGTAAAATCATCATAGATCCATGCATGTTTAATACAGATGTACCAATCGGGCACTAATCGATGCCTTTATATTGCCAGATTTAAAAAAAAAAAAAAACGACATATATTGCATGCAGGGAATTGTAAGGGCCATTGATTGCTTCGTATTGCATTTTTGTTGCTGCTTCTTACCTTGATTATGTTGTATTTATTCTGTTATTTATTAATTTTTTTAATGTTTTTGCTATTGTTTGTGATGCTTTTAAAAGTCGGGGTTATCCTGGATGTATAGCTCAATCTCTTTGAATAAATCCGACTTATTTTGACTGATGATTGACGTGTAAATGCAGCTGTGCAGGCCTGCATTAGACATCCATTAAAATAGCACACGGGACGGTAGGTCCAAATCATGTTAGGTAGAACTAAATGATCATTCTCCTTCTGTATACCACAACATTTGTTTTTCTTTCCTGTTTTGCAGCACATGGATGAAGGCCAGCGGCTGCCCCGCGGAGTTCTGACTACAGCCGGCTGAACCATCACTGATCCGAGTCCGCCAGGAGGTCCAGGGATCTTCCCACATTTTTGGATGCAGCTGTTTCTATTAAAACTCCAGCTTTTTATTTGATCAAAATAAGCACAATGAACGCGGAGATGAGTCAGTGCGCCTGCTGATTTGAATGACCACCGCCTCAGACAAGTGGAAGGACACCGTGAACAGGCACCGAGATGAAGGAGAAATCCAAAACGGCCGCAAGGACTAGACGGGAAAAGGAGAACAGTGAATTTTATGAACTGGCCAAAATGTTGCCTTTACCGTCGGCCATCACCTCACAGCTCGACAAAGCCTCCATCATAAGACTGACAACAAGTTACCTAAAGATGAGAATCGTTTTCCCTCAGGGTGAGCGGTTAACACAACGCTGTCATCCTGCAACGTCTCTTTTCTTCTGCAGCTAAGAAATTACTTCCAAAATGATTATGGCCGCATTTGATCAACGTATTTGCAGAAGCCTGTACGTCAAGAAGAAACAAGTCATATTATAGTCGAATATATTTTTTAACTATCGTAAATAAACCTGAAATTATTTTTTGAACTAGCATAGGCTATTCAAGAGGTAAAGGTTATATTAATGTATTAACTAAAACACGACTTAATAAAACGGAATAATAAAAAGTAGTAGGCTACTATGTAAAAAAAAAAAATAAAGAGAGAGAAGTTAGGGGCTTGTCACACTGTTGATTAAGCTATAGCCTTCAAATAAGAACACGAATAATTACCCAAATCCCTTTAGTCCTGAACAATATTGTATTGACGTTGTCCGAGATGAGGAAATCAAATCAAATCAAATTGAAGTAGCCAGTAGCCTATCATTAGGACTCAAAACGCTGTCTTTAAGCTGTACAGAAACATTACAGGAATATTAGCGATTTTTCATTTATCTACAGGGAGTCTTTACAAATGGATTATGGTTCTTTTTAATTCAGTGTGTCCAAACGAGACGGTCTGCCACCATCTTTTCTCCAGGTCTCTACAGGCTGCTTTGACTGCGTGACTGAGAACAAGACTCACCAATTAGAAAAAGGCCCTGCAAGGCTTCTAATCACCTAAAGCCATGGAAGCAGGAGGCGCCAATCTTACACAGCCTCTCTTTGGAAAAGAAAAATGCTGCAAATGATCTGCCATGAAATCCAACCTTAAACCCACGTTTTTTGTTTCAATGTACCAGACGGGTCTGTTCAGATTTGTGGTGTCCATTGAACAGTAAGAAAGGGTAAAAAAAAAAAATATATATATATATATATATATAATATATATATTTGTGGTAGCCATTTTAAATATTTTGCATCCTTCAGTCTCAAAACAGAGGAACATTTTTTGTTGTTGTTGGTTCGACTGTAATAGGCTACAACCTCTCGATCTTGTGGGGTGATGTTAGTCTACATGTCCCACCGACAGCGGAGACCTATTTTCATTTCCAGCAGGGGAGACGGACACTCAATTTCCCGATGATACCCGAGCTGCAGGAGATTTCTGATGAAGCTGAATGAATTTTAATGAGCAGCACAGGCTTTGTTCCACTCAGCGATGGGATTTATTGGACCAAGAATCTAAGGACGGACACACATTTTAACAACAGCCTATATAATAACAACGATAGCAGTCCAGATTGCAGTGGTTTTAAGAAGCACATTGTCTTTACACTGGCGGTGCATGCCTCCACTAAGACCGAACAACATGTGGGACAAATACAGGAAGGGACAATTGTATGATGAAGGGAGAGAATAAGTGCTTTAACTGTAACCAGCTTTTTAAACAGTAGCTTCTGGCCTTTGGATTTGAGTGGGTGTGCGTGTGTGTGTGTGTGTGTGTGTGTGTGTGTGTGTGTGTGTGTGTGTGTGTGTGTGTGTGTGTGTGTGTGTGTGTGTGTGTGTGTGTGTGTGTGTGTGTGTCCTGGATTTTTCAGCAGACTAATTAATAGACTAATAATAATAATAATAACAAACAAAAAATGTATATACCATGTAATCAATGACAAAATATGGTTAATTTATTACTATTAAATATGTGATGTTTCATTATAAAGTCACGCAGCAGCTAAACAGCATTATTTCCCTTCTCTGCAGGTCTCGGTGAAGCTTGGGGTCACCCAAGTCGAACAAGATCTTTGGACAAAATTGGACGGGAGCTGGGATCTCATTTACTGCAGGTATATTACTACTATCTATATGCAACCTGAAGAACGTGGTCGATGCGGTGGTGTCAAATAACCTGGAGACATAACGTGTCATTTATTTTGCAGACGTTGGACGGCTTCATCTTTGTTGTGGCTCCAGATGGGAAGATAATGTACATTTCAGAGACAGCGTCTGTCCATTTAGGACTGTCTCAGGTCCGTTTATGTGATTATTTAAAAAAAAAAAAATTCAGAATGTGTTTTTTTTTTTATAATGTAGGCCTGTTTTATTTTGCGCAACACGCCTATAACGTGTTGCCAGTATAAAATAGGCCTACATCCCTCAGACAGTCGTTACCCGTTAATTACCTGAGTTATTCTCAACAGGTAGAGTTGACTGGGAACAGCATTTATGAATATGTCCATCCGGCCGACCACGATGAGATGACAGCTGTCCTCACGCCACATCAGCCCTATCACTCACATTTCGTACAAGGTACAGCAGTGTTTCCCCTCTAAAGCTCCCCGCGCGCATACATTATGTCGCCTATTTGCAATTTAATTACGATGCACTGTCTAGAAGGAGCATATGCTGAAATAAATGCAGCTCGCGTGTGTCAATATTACACAGATGGGCTACTTTGGCACAATAGTCTGTGCCCACGTGCCCGTTACGCAATAGTTCGTTCCTACAGCACGCACTTTCAAACTGTAAAATCACTTGAAATAATCGGAGTATTTTTTTATGTGACACAAATGATGCATTTATTTTGTTATCACTGCATATTATTCAAATAAATTCCTAGAAATGAGCCTGTGCGTAAAGGCGGGCCGTGAATGTGGAGCCATCGTCTGCATTTTTCTCCTGAGAGCTGCTGATTAAACTATTTAGAGGCTATTCGCTCGTTAAAAGTCTGTGTCCTCTTTCAGAATATGAAATGGAGCGCTCTTTCTTTTTGCGAATGAAATGTGTGCTGGCAAAAAGAAACGCAGGACTTACCAGTGGTGGATACAAGGTAAGAGTTTTGTCAGCATAACAGTATTTACATTTTTTTTTAATTAATTAATTAACAAAATAATGCCATGCAATAAATCGATTGATTTAATATTTTACCGAGGAAAAATGGACACTGATATTTAAATGGATACGCTATCCATGCTTTATGTCTATCCTGTAACATGTAATTGTGGAAGAGTAATACATTTAATATCCTTTGCAATTCATAATAATGTACTTTAATAACTATTTTTTGAAATAGCATTTTGAGTAATGCAATGTGCTTCTGAAATGGAGCATGCAAATCCTAATTACACTCCTCCATAAAGTTACATTTTTGGAATTTACTTAATTTAATTTTCATTTGAGTTATTGTTGTTTACCTGCTTCACACCAGGTGATTCACTGCAGTGGCTACCTGAAGATCCGTCAGTACAGTTTGGACATGTCGCCCTTTGAGGGCTGCTACCAGAACGTGGGATTGGTGGCTGTGGGTCACTCTCTGCCGCCCAGTGCTGTGACCGAGATCAAACTGCACAGTAACATGTTTATGTTCAGAGCCAGTTTGGACATGAAGCTCATCTTCCTGGACTCCAGGTACAGACAAGACTCTGTGTCAGGTGTTATTATTATTATTTTTTCCCCTTCAGGGCATTTTGTTTCTCTCCAATTCATTGTTGTTGTCTAAATGCTTTATGTAAAGTAAATACACTTTATAATTGGGACAGTGAAACAAGTTCTCCAAGAAGCTACTGGGGTTCAAATTGTTGCCTGTACAAACAGAAGCAGTCAAAAGCGAGATATCCCTCAACCCCTCTGCATATTCTTAACTCCTTAATTCCTCTCCAGGGTAGCTGAGCTGACAGGTTATGAGCCCCAGGACCTCATAGAGAAAACGCTGTACCATCACGTCCACGGCTGTGACATCTTCCACCTCCGCTGTGCACACCACCTCTGTGAGTTACAAGTCTGCTCTTTCGACAGGCTGCCTGACCGTCTCTTGTGAGACAGTAGCTGCTCAGGCAAAGCGCTGCAGCCACCGTGTACAGACAATCTCACACACCAAAAACATGCGTGTCGTTAAATATGTTAATCTCTGCTGTCTGTGTGTTTCTTTTATCTCCTTCAAGTGCTGGTAAAAGGCCAAGTCACCACTAAGTATTATCGTTTCCTAGCGAAGCACGGCGGCTGGGTCTGGGTGCAGAGTTATGCCACGATTGTCCACAACAGTCGTTCCTCAAGACCTCACTGTATTGTCAGTGTCAACTACGTCCTTACGTGAGTCTCAGTAAAATTGTTCTCATAAAGACAGAAACTTTTCTTATGAGCCCTACTCTTAAGAACGTGATTTATTTCCAGTTTAAAAAATACTTTGTGAGACATTTGTTCAAGGAAAATTAATGCAGACCAATTAGCTGTTCAATTGGTTCTTTCATTTGTAATTTTAAATCCTACAGTTCAGGTATTACTATTAAATTATCAGTGTAACATGAGGTAATGGGGCTATACTGGTCTAAAAAAAAAAAAGCATTTTAATGGTATTTGCTGGGGTAGAGCACTGAATATTTAATGCCACTAAGTAAAGTCATATCATACACTCTTATGATCCTTGCTTGAAGCTCGATCAGTGATATGATGGGACTTTGTCTCTTGGAGAAATCCTTTTCTTTATCCCTGTGTAGCCTCTGTGCAAATCCACCAAATACTGCAGCTGCAGGGCTGAGGCAGTTATGTGTTATGAGAGCACAAAGCACACTAAGGCCCTTTGAGACAGCAAGACAAACATCAGGGTTCAACCCCATCAAAAAACCTCTACTGTCACCATCGATCTGCAGTCTAAGGAAAGCAAAATCGATCAAACGGTGAACTAGGAATCAATAGCTATCTCATAGCTGTAGCACATGTTGGATTTTCCTCCTCAGGTTTAGTTGATCCACATGTCGCTTTTCTGTGTGTGTGTGTGTGTGTGTGTGTGTGTGTGTGTGTGTGTGTGTGTGTGTGTGTGTGTGTGTGTGTGTGTGTGTGTGTGTGTGTGTGCGTGCGTGCGTGCGTGCGTGCGTGTGTGTGTGTGTGTACGTGCATGTGATAGAGGGTTTGTGTGAGTCTGTGTGTGCATGCATATGTCTGCACTCCAAGTATTGACTTATTCAATGCAGTAAGGAGAAAACAAAGTAACTACATTAAAATGACAGTGAATTTACAAGCGCATAATTAGGTAATACAGACGGATCGGAGAGATCACACGCTGCAAAAGTGCAAAAAAACAGCTACACTAAAAAAGAAATAAACAGCAGTTCAATCACCCTGCCATGACAGCGTCTTAACCCAACAAGGATCCATTAATAAATCATGTTTGGAGGTTGGCCGGTGGCGTATTTCAGACATGAGGTGCTCTGACATTGACCCTGAGGTGGAATTCGGCTAACACAGCTGAGTTTGCACAAAGGCCCGACATTATTGGCTCAGACATAAGTCAGCCAGGGCACAGATAGGATGCAGAACCAGCCACTGCAACTATACCTGCAAGAGCAAATAACACTCGTACTGTGCACTGGCTCTCCAAACATAGCCTTTCCCCTACGGTGTTGTACATAAAGAATGGGTCATATTTAGAGTCATATTAAAGAGGCTTGCTGTACAGGGTCAGGGATGGGCCACAAGGTTTAAAATGCCAGGCAGCTGCTATTACATACTGTTGATGTGATAAGTTAAGAATAGTCTCATGTTTGCTGAACACTTGACACAGGAGCCTTTTCGCTCCCTCGACAGTGACACTTGGATTGAGTTCAGCTGCAGGACAGTGGGTTAAAATGTCAAAGAAGGTGCTCAAGCTGACTTGCACACATACAAGCAAAAAGGAGTCTGCAATGTGCAACAACTATTTTTTTTTTGTAAGATGGTTAGAGAAGGAATTCACTGCAGACAGTGGACATGCCCACATGTGTGTCTGTGTGTGCAGACGCTGAGTTCAAGCAGTAATCTGGTAATGGTTGCTTCACAGAAAAGAATGATTGACTTTCTTCAGGGTATCTGTTATTCTTCTCAGAAGCTGGAGGGCTCAATCTCTTGAATTTATCTTAAATGTTTTCACCTCCCATTGTCCTCATCCATATCTTAAAAATTGGGGCAGAAAAATACATCTGTCCAGCTATCTGTGTTCAATATTAGCCAAGACGTGCCGCAGACTACTGATTATGTCACTTGGAGCAACACTACCAACAGGATATAGGACATACAGGAGGTGCTCAGTTTATTTGAGAAAATACTGTCCTACAGGTTTGAGAAGTTGTGAATTAACTGGGAGAACTAAAGTGACAGGTCATGCTCAACAGCATTCAGTGTCCTTACTTGTGACTTGCCGCAGACAGCGCACAACAGAATTCAGACCGAAGCAAAGTCACAATGACAATGCTAACGTGCTCGTGGAACTTTCGCAGGTATAATGTTTATTTTTTTAATTAACAGTAAAAAGTACGACTACACTTGAGGCTGATGGAGATGTCAGATAATACCTAATATTTTATGAAGGAGAAAAGTTATCACAACTTATACTTTGGTGACCATGTTAGTCTGGACAAAATTTCATAGCAATTCATTGTTATTCATACTTTAGTCTGAACCTCAGTAACAAATCAACCGACTAACCAACACTGCTATCTCTGACAAATTGCACAGCCTAAGTTTAAACTTTTATTTATTTGATCTCTGATATTTATTTTATGTTTCAACAGGGACACTGAGTATAAGGGAATGCAGCTGTCCTTGGACCAAATGAGTCCCACCAAGCCAGCCTTCCCCTACGCTGACAGTCACAGTGAAGACAGGAAGAGCACCAAGTCACGTCTAACCCAGTCGAAGGCCAAAGCCCGGGTGTCACCCTATCCACAGGTAATAGACCGTCTGGTTTGTATGGCTAAGTCAAGAGAGCAGACTTGGTGCAGGTTTAATTGGTAGAAAAAGGTTCAAATCACAAACTCTAAGAACTGTGATTTTCTTGTTTCTGTCCAGCAATTTTCAGCTTTCAATCCGGAGCGTTCAGAGTCTGACCAAGACAGCCAATGGGGAGGGAGCCCACTGACAGACTCTGCCTCTCCTCAGCTGTTGGATCCCAGCGAGGCAGCGGAGGCATCTTGTGCCTACCGACTGTATCCAGACTCGGGCTCCCTGTGCTACGGCCTGGGCCTATCGGAAGATGATCTTGCCCATGCCCAAACACATCCTCACACCACCACCTGTGACCGTGTTCGATGCCAGAGTGGCCGCTACTTCCTGGGAACCCCCCAATCTGGTAGAGAGATGTGGTGGGACACCACACGCTCTGTGCTGTCACTGCCAAAATTCTCGGTCGAGAACAGCGAGGGCTACGAAATCACATCCTACCATGGCGCCATTCACGGTGAGGTGTTAGGGTTGAGACCACAACCATCTGTCTCTGAAAATAGCTCTGGCCTAGTTTCTCCTGGTAGCTGTTTTCCAAATGTTATTATGGGACATGCTAAGTTGTTTACGCCGTCTCTTGCCAGTGTGCCGATTGCTACCATCTGTTCAAAAATTGCCTACAATTGAAAGCCAAGTTATTTTACATTTCACATCCTCAAACAGTGTAATAACCCCCACCGTGCCTCTGCCAAGGCATCCAGTCAGACCATGATTCTATTTGCATCTATAAGCCCAGTTTTTAACAGTAACCACATGAGCACTTTCTAACAGGGTACAATTCATTTATTTCAATGTCATGAAATGTGGTCCTCGATTGCTCTTTACAGGACGGGGACACTGGGACGAAGACAGCGTGGTCAGTTCACCTGATGGAGGCGGGTCCACCAGTGACTCAGGTGAGCGTTACCACGGTGACCAATTCCAAGCAAGCCCTCGAGAGCCCAGCAAGATGGAGACCCTGATCCGCGCCACGCAGCAAATGATCAAAGAGGAAGAGAGCCGTCTGCAGCAACACAAAGTGCCGCTGGACGTCTCGGGCGTCACTAAAACCCACAGTCCGTGCTTCACCTCCTCCCTATCCCACCACGCTCAACTCACCATGCCCAGCGTGGTGTGCCGCGGCCCTGGAGCCCCCAGCATCGACCTCTCCTCTGAACGCCTCCATCACCGCGACGCTGTCAAAGTGCTCGGCCCCCATGACAACGACGAAAACACAACCAGTCCTGCTTCATTGTCTCGTCTCAGCAGCCCTAGTTCCGATGGAATCTCCAGGTCTGGCCTTTCCCTCACCAAAGACTACATCCAGACAGATCTGTCCCCCCATCCTACACAACCCCAGGGGAGTCCGCTGCTCTATCCAGCCCAGGAGAGGCAGCCACTGGACAGGCAAGCGGCCTATGCCTTGACTGGGTACTCCCTGGAGCACCTGTATGACCCTGAGAACTTGCGGAGTTACTCGGGCCTGGCCTGTGGAGGAGTCCAATACGATGTAGCATCTCATGTGAGAATGCAAACCGAGCAGCTACAGGGACACAAGGCCACCTCAGTCATCATAACCAATGGCAGCTGACGATATCTGGTGCAGATGGGTCCTGTTATCTAAATGAGGATGTTACCATTGGTGGTGATGTGTGCATGTGCAACACTGACCAGGTGCTTGATAAGAAGGCAAGACAATGACTAAAGGATACACGGCGCCTGTGTTGGGTTGACGTGCCCTTGGTGGTTTGTTCAGCACAATTTGTGTTTGTCAGGCCTTTGTATTGTACCGCTCTCGTTTGTTTATCAGTGGAGGATTTTCCAAGACTAAGGAACTCGTGTTCAGGAACTGACATTTGATATGCCACCTAACACAGAGAGGAGGAGGTTTGCTCCATTAAATAGGAATAAAGTGTTATTTTAATGGTGATGAACTGAATTCCCCTCCCTCCAAAGGCTAGTTAAACATCAAGCCAGTGTTTCTATCCCAAACCTCTCACGCACCATTGGCCATGTGAGTTAATCTGTCCAGGACAGGATTTCCAAAGGCAGTAAGAAAATGTGTTGTTCCATTGCCCTTTCACCTGAAAACTCCATTGCACAGACCATAATGTTTGACACAAAAAGTGCAACATGGGAAAGGCAAGTATTTCACTATTGTAAGATGTCAATGTTTCCTGGTATTTATTTGTCAATGGGCTGTTTTCTGTATGTGTCCTTATTTTTCTGGTGGCATTAAATTAGTTTTGGTGTTTGGATCACACCATTATTACAATATTAGATGAAATTTTTTTAAAATCAAGTAGAAAAACAGAAAGAAAAAAATGTCTCTGATATGTAAAGTGTAAAATATGCAGGTCAACTTGGAACTGTTTTCATGCATATGTGAAATGCCTCAATTTAGAGTGCAAAGAGATGTCACCAAACAGACTCATTTGTAATCTCCCCATTCCCTCTAAATACAGGCATTGTATATATCAAGTTACGGTTGTAGCTAAATTGATATTGTTTACATATCAGAGTAGAATTTTTCCTGTTTTCAACTCACTTAACCCGTATCCAGTTTACTAGCATATGTAGAGTATGCGGTAAAATCCTTCAATTCTGTTCCACATTCAATTGTTGTCAATTAAAACCATTTGTTTTTGTTTTGTTTTGTCATGGCAGCCTAAGGGATTAAAATGGTTGACACGAACATATCTAAAATAAGTTGAATGTATTTAGTTTCTTATTTAATTTATGATGTAAATATCATCACATAATGAATTGTTTGAACAAAAAGTGACAAGATTATTTATTAATTGGTTGAAAAAGTCTCTTAAATCTGAATACAGTTGCAAACAAATTACTTTTGTCTGTGTTGATTTTTGTCATAACTGTCAAAGCTGCTCTGAATGAACACACACACACACACACACACACACACACACACACACACACACACACACACACACACACACACACACACACACACACACACACACACACACACACACACACACACACACACACACAATGCTGCTGCCTCAGAAAAACTGATATTTACATGTGAGAAATTTAGATGTATAATAGCCTCCTAAAACGTTAATAGCTGTGTATTTTTGTCTGTTTTATCTTTAATTTCCTATTAAAATATTTTGTGAAACACAGTAGAACAAAAGTGATTATAGCTTGAAAAGTCTGTTGATATTGTGATTTGTTTCTTGTAAACAACAAACCCGATGGGACAAAAAAACAAAACAAAGTGAAGCTGTAAATCTGGTCACAAACATATAGTTTCTTTTGTTTTTTAAGTGATTTTCTCGACCATAGTTTTTAGCTAACTTTACAAAGTATTTATAGTAGTAGGTAGTAACTTCACAGAATCCATATTCTTCGTAATAATGGAACATGTCACCCAGTGCAAAGATATGGCTCACTGGTATGTGTTTTTTTTAAATTTTTTAATTTTATTTGATAAACAAACAATTTATTTTTGGTTTTACTTTTTTCATGGGATTTATAAAAAATATAGAATATCAAAAGCCTTAGATTGTGAATTAAAACTTCTAGTACAAAAATCTAGAGCCAGCCAATCCATATTATGGAGTAAAACAATTCTGGTAAACATATCAGCTGATATTCTTTATATAAGTGCAGTATTCACTGTATATATTAACAAATATTGGTTTTGTCAATTGTGACAAACATATGTAACTGGGGCAGGATATTTTCCAGTTTATTGTGACACTGACATGAGTGCACCGAAACAATAAACTTTATCTGAAATTCAATAATTACAAATAACTAGCCACATTTTTTTTTTTTTTTTAATACATCCATCTTTTTCTGCACTATGTTCTGCCAAAAAAGGTTTTCAAATCAGCACATATCCACCAACATATCCACTGATACCGATATACCTGTCACACCATTATCGCCTGATAAAATCATGCAGCTCATATATCAGTCAGGTTCTACAAAACTCCTAAACAAATCATTACAACGAGAAAACACTACCGTGCCTACCGAGCTGTCACATTTAAAAGCACTTGCACCGACACGTTCCTGCTGTTTGAAGTAGTTGAACTTGCACATTTAGCAACTCTGACCTCTGCTCAGAGGCAATTTCTCTGCATGTATTTTAATGTATGTAGGTTATTCACATGTCGCTGGAGAGCTCGCCTGCCTGTGTGCAGAACTCCCATCAGCCACCACCGACATGACTATTTGATGGTCTGCCAGATATCACTGCTGCTGTCATTCCAGGAGACAAAACTACTACTACTGCTGCTCTGGTGCTGATATCATCGAGCTTTACGAACGGTGCGTGTGTGAATGTGTGTTGGTGATTGTGTATTTATTGCTGAGGCGCTACAATAATCAGAGAGCTTTTTGTTTTTTTTCTTTTTAACACTGGAGATTTCGCCTGTTGTGCCCTGAAGGCTTTCACATGTAGTCTTTGTTACTAATGTGGCCAAACACTGGGCCTTTTGCCCAGACTTCGCACACTTGCATACACCTCCCCAACTACCTCATCCCTCCTCACCCACCGCAGTCTACAGGAAGAAACAGGCAATTATAAAGTCAAAGAGTCGGAGGAAAGCTGTGCCAGTAATGAGAAAGATAAACAGTTTTATAAATTAAACCAGTGGTTTCCAACTTTTTGGTCTTCTGACGTCTTACAATAATCAGTGTAGTCGGGATCAAATTTAAGACATTTATGAGTTGTTAATAGCTCTCTTTAAACTTCTTACCTAGTTTCATTTCAATAAATATTCAAATGAGCCAACATCTCACCAAAAATCAAAGATTAGAGAATAAGTCCAAAAACTGAAAACAGATTTGTGAATCAGAACTTTGTTTTTTCTTCTCTCCTCTCCCAGTAATCATCTGACGACCCCTCGCATTTATCTGCTGCCTCTGTACATGAAACTGGTCATAAAGTAGTTAAAGCCAGCTCCACCTGCAGCAGCTACAACAGTAACATGCTGCTTACAAACTCATATTTCACCATTAATAATAAACTAATGATGTCATTTATAATAATATATCTGTCAGAGGGACCAAACCAGTACTTTTACTTTGGTGGTGTTTTACTTAAGTAGTCTTTTGACAGTGCTGTATTGGTACTTTTATTTAAGTAAAGGATCTGAATTATTCTTCTTCCACCAATGTATTAAAGGGCTCCATTACATAAGTATATGTATAGACAGTATTGTATACTCAGTGTTATACGTAAAAGTACTCATTGTGCAGAAAGGTCCCTTTTCAAAGCAGTTGCGTTATTGTATGCATTACATTATTACATTACTATTGAGGAAATAAGGTACAAGTAGATGTCTAATGCGTTATCTGAATTTATAGCATTAGGCTCTATGACAAATCATCATTTACAAGTTAATAATATATTTTGAGGATAATTAGCATAATTCTTTAACAAGTTAATAAAGGCTTTTCTCCATCGTAATTAATTGTTTTATTAACAATTAAGTATTATTTACTAATTGCTCTATGACTTTTAGTTTGCCACGTTGTGACTAATCTCAATTAAGGCTGCTTTGTTTGAAAGCCGTACTGAAAATAATGTTTTGTTACTTTCCACCAGCAGCAAATAGGAAAAACAAGGAGTCTGGGGAGTTACCACATTAACAGAGGAGACCTTTCTTAAACTACAACACAGGAATCTCTGCAGATTTCAGGAGTGATCCAAGGAGATATCGGAGGATAGTAGATGTTATGCCTCAAATAAAATCAATCAGGAATAAAACAAAAGATTGCATGACGTCATTACGAGAACAGATGTGTTGTGTTAATCACTTCCTTACTCTCAGGAACGCCTCCCAATGAACCACAGCGCTGCAAAATTAAAGCATTTACGGTGAATTTAACTACAAATAAAAAGCATCAGTGAATGAGCTCTGTTTACACCATGAGGCATTACTGGTTAGAGGAGATAAAGACGCTGCCTGTGTCATGTGGTTGACTCTGTGTGGAGGTAAACTATAGAACCACAGGAGCAGGATAACAGGGTTTCACAACTGCAGAGAAGGAGAAATGGATCCAAACTTCACAAACAACCACAGCATACGAGGGTGCAGGTGGTGAGGCTCAGAATAGCCACCGACTGTACTTGATTGATTTCAGGCCCGGGATTGGAGCACAATTGCATATTCATACATCAATTAAACTGTTCCTCCGCTAGTGCCTCCATAATTCAAACAGGCGCTTAGTGAATAGTCGCTCTTACGAAGCAGCTTCAGACCAGCATGAAGGAAAATGTTTCAACATGTTTTCTGTTCGTGTGTACTTTATGACCCCTTTGAGTGTGAACTGACATCTCAGAAATCAGGTTGGAAATTTTACATATCTTGTCTCAAAACACAGCTGCACCACTTGCAAACATTCTACAGTGCATAAAAACACTTTCCATGTCGCAAAAAAAAAGAAAGAAAGAAAATCACACACTTCTGGTAGTGAGTCACCTGCAAATGAGTCAACTAAGGGCAGAATAGCACAGGACCTGGGAAAGTCATTCAACCAAGCACCCTTAGTGACACCTCTACCGCGGCCCTCATTGCACCAGAAGACATTTAGATGTTCTGATCGGGTGGACCAGGATATTGAGGTCATCTGGTCGATCTGATTGGCTGAGCCAGGATACCGGGGTCACTCTGCTAAGTGGAGAGGAAATAAGGTTTCTTTTTGGGTTAAGAAAGCTGCTTGGAAAATATTCTGCTAATTACAGTGTACAAATAATGTACTTTGAAACATTAGTGTAATCTTTATTGTTTAGTATTTCCAGAACATTATTTCAAATGTCACCAATCTGAATCAATGTTTTATTTAAAATTTTGAAATGAAATGACGAGACGACAATAATCTGTGCTCGTGTCAAAGTTCAAGAAGTCCAATGAAAAGACAAAACCAGGTAATAAGTCATACCTAGATCTATCCATTCATACAGAAATGTAAAAAACAAATGTAAGGCTTTATTGTAAACAGATGTTCCACTACTGCTGGGCTCTTTAGCTAAAGCTACTCAAACAGGAGTGAAGGGTGCATTTGTGGGGACTATTTTCAGTTGCAAATTTGGTGCACGAGTAATTATTTGCAGAGGCTGGAGGGTGTACGTGAAATTCAATCAAAATAAACCACAAGCATTTTTGGACAACAGCGGAGCTCCATGGCACCGGGGAATAAAGAATATCAGGCTTTACCTACAGAAACTATTCTAATTAGGTGGGGAAGTTGTTCATTTTGGTCTTCTCATGAGATTTGTTGATGGTAAGAAAAATATTTGAATGGTGTATAATCAATTGATCATTTAAAAGTCACTGACTATGACAGAGTAAGAAAAAATAAATGAAAGGAACATATTTTTTTATTTTGCATTTGAACAATAAAGTGGAAATGTAGAGAATAAACTTGAATGTCGTGAAGGAAGTTGAAATGTTGAATGCCTGGAACTAATACTGAATACTAAAAAAAAAAAAATACTAAAACTTCCACCTCAGTTTTTTCCCTTAATGTGGACCAAATACTCCATCATACACTGACATAGTATCAAGTTACTGGTTTTAATATTATAATTACTGTAATTTACTGTAAATTTACCTTTTTTCACAATAATACAGCTAAACAGAGGGTGAGTCTACATCTGGATCTCTTAACAAATAACGAATGGTTAGCTGTCATGTATGATAATTGACTACTTAATGTTCATGATTAACACAAAAGGGCTGAACCTAATGTTTGGGCAGCATTCAGGGTTCCCAAAATTTGATTGTCCACAATATCATATCATGTAAAAGTGCCTTCAACGTTTTAAAACAACAAAAACACATTTCAGACACAAATTTAGGAACGGAGTTTGTTGTGAGTTACTTTGATTGAATGTTGTGCTTGAAATCAAAATCATAAAAAAAGCATGATCACTTATACAAAACTGAAACAAGACTCCCCTAATTTCAAACTCACTAATCTCTCATCAATAAGGCTATTAAAAAGACTACAAGTACAATATCTTGAGCCCCTATCACACACACACACACACACACACACACACACACACACACACACACACACACACACACACACACACACACACACACACACACACACACACACACACACACACACACACACACCCAAGGCTCAGACAGTGTGAATCTAATGCCCTCCAATCCTGTGAATCCCTTTGTTCCCGATTTCACGCTTGATTTGTCCACAGCTTGAGTCTGGCTGGTATCAGCTCTTCTCACTGCTTTCACTCCTGCCAAATCCACAGAGCCACACAGGATCCATGTCTCCTCTCTCCCTGCTCTCTCTCTCTGCCATCGTCCGTTCCAGCATCTCTGCAAAATGCTCAACACATGCCAAGAAGTTGTGTTTGTTTGTTTGCATCCCAGTCCTACTTACTGTAAACACCTTATTAATCTGCCAAAACCAGATCAAAGTAAATTCTGATACTGCCAAATCATTTCACATAATCTACACTGTTATTTGTCCCCTGAACATCCTGTATGTCTTTATTAAATGATTTCCTTTAGTGTTGAAAGGACAAATCCCCAGGTGCTTCGACAACCATACATGCATGATTCAAATCTTAAGATTGATTCAACACCTCTCACAAGAGGCCTTTCATCCATTCTGTTTAGAAATCTGCTGTTTCTAAAGCAGCACATCAGCCCGGCTCTTCTTCTACGATTTCTCGAACACTCGTATTGAGCAGATATTGTGACAGCTGCGTGAGGAGGTGGGGCGGGGCGGGGGCAAGAGGGAGAGAGCGCAGGAGACAGACAAGGAGAAAGAAGGAGAGAGGAAAGAGCGAGGAGAGAGTCTCTAGAGAGAGGGTGCCGGTGCTCCACAGCTCCAAGTCACCGCCTGCATGCCAATGAGGAGATTCCCCTGCAGCAGCAGCAGCAGCAGCAGCAGCAGCAGCAGCGGTGGAGCAGAGCAGCAGGAGGGGCCGCTGCTTACACTGTACCACTATAGTCCTTGATAGTCACATTACACACTCAACACAAAAAAGCCCAACACCAGATGGGTTTTTTTAAGCAAAACACTGAGAGATAATGAAATCAAATTTACTGTTAACATGTTGGTGACACTTATCTGTGTAACAATAGTCAAAATGATCTCATTATTTTAGTATGACTATCACTTTATGATGAAAGCATAAATCGTCTTGTGCTTTTATACGCAGTATTAATAACGAATACATTGGAATATTCAAGGAGAAATGTTGTGTTTAGTATGCAGTTTGCTCACGTTTCTGCTTTACTTTGTAATTTCTTCATTTTCTATAATGCCTCTTGATGAGCGCTTTAGCTTCTGAAAATGATGTCAGCAAGAGGAGAAATGGCACACCTATCTATTCCATAATGCTATTTATTTATTTTTTCATTTTCCAGATGTTTCTGCTCCCCTTTCTGCAATCCAATCACACAAAAACATAAGGTCGATGTTCAGTAAAAAAAGAAAAGGCCAGAGTGAGCTGCCCTTAACAGGAATGTTGCTATATTACACTGTGGTAAAGACGTTGGTTATCCATGTCTCCTCGGTGTGTTTTATCTTTAACTGTAAACAACTGACACAAAAACCTGCTATCACTGCTGGATTGTTCAGGAATAACCAACAGGTCCCTAATTTGTCTGTCTTGTTTCACTATTATCATATTTGTCGGAAAATGTTATGAATTCGTAGCTGGACTGGAAATATCACACTTTCATGTAATATTGTTGAAGTTTAGCCATTTATCTGCATCAATAAAAGCAATATAAAAAATAAGAAAGTTGACTAATGGCCCCTTTTCATGTTTTAAACAAAATTAGGAAGAGTTGAGAGTATGTTGTTTTTTTTTTATTCTCTATCAGTTCTCTGTAACAGAAGAACATCAGTTCCATCTATAATCCTGGTGCTAACAGCAGCAGTGTGAGTAAGAGCATTAACTGTGTGTAACCACCTCTTTTCCCCCCTTGAGGAGAATTAATAACTAATTATGTCAGGTCACTCGTCCAGATGGTCCTATCAGATGGGCCCAGTGTCTGAACCTCACCTCCAACGAGCACCTCTGACCCAGACGACCACATCACCCCTGGCAACATGGAGTCTGAGGCCTGCGCTGCTGCAGGATGGAATCAGGGGGTGCATGAGCGTTTGCGGTGCATATAAAAAGGCGGTGAGGGGGGTACGAGTTGGGCGTGTCTGATCAGTGTTGGATGGCTGCCTTTAAAGCTCCATGAATACAAGGCACCCTGCCGGGGCCCTGATCTCCACGGTCATGATTCTGTTATTACACGCTATGTTCCTGTGATGGGCAGATGGCTCAGAGCACTGGCACATGCATTCACACGCATTCAACACACGCCGAGCCCGTCGCATCAATGGACACAACCTGATACTCCCCTTTCTTGTCTCATTAGGAGGCTATAGAAACATAAGAACATAATAGGAGGGAATTAAGTGCCCGTGTGGATGTCAAAGGGGGATGTGGCGGAAGATTGGGGACGAGGGCTAACAGGCGCATGGTGCGCTCCCTCAGCTTTGTGTGGTGATTAGTGCTTTCGACAGGGCTGACAGGTAAAAGACAAGCCCTCTGGGACAGAGCAGCTTTTAAACGGACACTTAAACAGCCAGGAAAGTGACAGCAGTGAGAAACAGGCATGAGAGCTCCTGGCTGATAGGAAAACATGTAGTGTGCACATCACTGGAAGGAAGAAAAGGGTTTAGCATCTAGATACAGACAACTTATACATGTAGGATATCTCACAGAGCAAGACATTTGTCAGTGT
The DNA here is from genome assembly GCF_029030835.1 of Brachyistius frenatus. Classification (NCBI taxonomy): domain Eukaryota; kingdom Metazoa; phylum Chordata; class Actinopteri; family Embiotocidae; genus Brachyistius; species Brachyistius frenatus. The sequence continues at coordinate 187,273 of NW_027210887.1, forward strand.
TACAGTGCATCAAAACTCGGCCTACATATGGTGATTTGAGATATTCAAAATAAAAAGATTTTCATATTTACATATAAATAAATAAATAACTGAGTGAGAATAATAACTCAGCCAATTTTGTAATCATTTTGTAGTTTTACTTCTCTTAAATTATACTTTAACCTACATCCACTGTTTTTTTTCCTCCCTTCGTTTAAAAGATTTTGCATCTCATTATGTCCATTTGTCACATAAAAGCCTCCTAAACTCTTGAGCAAACAGGAACTTTACCAAAGCCTCTGCAGTGCAAGTCTGCAGGACCAGATCTCTGTCTTGTATTTGAGCAAGAGGCACGCGACAAAGCAGCTAAGAAGAAATCAAACAAAGGCACCTTAAATAGGATTTAAGGTGTTTAACCACATCTCATTCATTCTGCCACTTTCTCTTCTGCCCTTAGGTACAAAAAAAATGGTTAAAGAAGTGGGACAAAAGCAGTGGTCCTTACACCATCAGTGAGCGGCAGTGATTCTGTGTGGCTCTTGAGCTTTTAAACGCTTGGCAAATCAAAGAATTTATGAACGGCAGTGACGAGATCGGTGACCATCACTCTCTCAATTACATTAAATGGCCTGACACGTGTTGATAAACACAGATAATTACTTGAGAAAAGGTTCATCATTATCATAACATCATTACTTTCTGCCATTCTGGTGCTAAGTGTCTAACAAGATTAGCCTGCCAGTCACGTTTCTCCTCTCAGCTGAGCAGACAATGGACAACTTGACCAGCTGGCTTCTTTCTGATGTCGGTCCTTTATAAACCATCAAATTTGGCGGAATATTTTGGGATAAGAAAAAAAAAAATGAAATCATTGCCGTCCAATGAAATCCTTGTATCTCCTGAATGGGCGAATGACTTTTTTTTTTTTTAAATCCAGAAAACAAAACCCCCTGTTGTTTTATGGAAAATTGTCCTACACTGTTTACCAGTTTATTAGGTACACCTAGCTATAACTAATGCAGTCTAATGCAACAGTCCTATGATAAATCTTGCCTTCACGAAGGTTATGAGCTTCAGTTTTTGCTGAAACTGTTTCATGTACAAAGGTATGATAATTTTGGAGGCAGCAGTTTATGATGCTATTGAACTGTATTGTGTTATGGAGATGTCATACTGACAGATGTTTCTATTATTTTGTCCACTACATTTATGGCAATGAGGATAGGCTACATAACAGAAATGCCACTTTGTATATAATCTGATGCGGTTAAATGTATCAGCGACACAAATCGCATCACAGTTGAATCAAGTCTTCTCTACATTTTTTATCTTAATAAAATTCATAAGAGCCAGAGTGATTGTATTATTCTGTAATTCGTTTTTGCGAGGACTATCTTCTAAAAGTATTTCTTGAGCTCACTGAACCATTAAAAAACCCTCTGGATTGGTTGAAAAAAGTCCCAAAGCAGAAAACATGGATGACTTTGATTTATAAAGGTACTGAAAATGCTGAGGATACAAGGTTTTCACAGGAAAGCAGCAAAATTACGAGAAGTATTTTCTTGTAATTTCTATATCTGCCATTTTGAACATGTGAAATGACTAATGCGGATGTTTTTAATGTGGCTTTTGTTATACGTTTCCTTGCTGTGTGCTATTTTGTGATTGTAAAGTGTTCCGAGGGCATCCTGCACAGTTACTTTATACTCAAATTGAAATGTTATTGAATGAAAAAAATAGCAGAAAATGTGGTTAGTTACGTCTATTTCCCACTTTCTTAGAAATTTAGAGGATGATCATGAACACTATTATCTGACATTGTCTGAACTGTTGTTGTAAAACATCTGCTGACAATTTGTCTCTACAGATATTGAGAGGAAAGAAAGTTTTGACATTTTTCTCCGACAAAAAAACTGAAAAAAGCTGCATTTTACCCATTTATAATTTGATTTATTTTGACAATGTGACCAAAAACACAAAATCGATTAAGAAATAAGAAGGTTGTGTGAAGCATGTTTTTCACAGCTATCATTATTCTCTCAGTTTCCACATATGTTGCTGCATTGAACCCAGGAGCCCTGTCACTGTGTTACAGCAGGAATCTGATGGTGGCCTCTTCTAAGCAGCTATCACACACCATCTGGTAGTACTATTCTTCAGCTGTTTGAAGATTCAAGAAAATCAACCCATCATCTACCCCCACACAACCCCCTGCACTCATGCACACAGACTCACAGTCATATGTACACTAGTGACATGCACCTGCACACACACACACACACACACACACACACACACACACACACACACACACACACACACACACACACACACACACACACACACACACACACACACACACACACACGTGCATAATTTCATCCGTACACACTTCATTTAAGACACACACTTTTCTCCTGACCGCCAGCGGGAGTGTGATGTCATTACAGCTCTCTAAGGCCTCCTATTAGCCAGTGCTCCATAATCACTCTGGTTATATATTAGTACAATGCATTGATTACCCCATAATCCAATCACTCGCCTGGTATTGATCTTTTATAGAGCACCCCCCAGACAATAAAGCTGCAGCCACAGACCGTGGGTCAATAGGCACACAGGGAGAGGAGTCTCCTTGCAGCTAATTGGCTTATGAAATAATACAAACATTTTGCTTTCCCTACACCAGCAGAAATCAATGCAGAGCCAAGCTGGCGCATTCAAATCCATTTTTTTTTCCGGTCAGGACTTGATGTCTCCTTCACATGTTGCAAGCTTCATCACTGTCAGCTCTGTGTAGTTTAATCATTTTTCTTTCGCTCTGCTTTTCTATTGTACTGACTTACTCTCCTTCTTTTTTTTCCTCTCTGCAATCTGTTTTGCCAGTCCGTCTTTCTCCCACTTGGTCTTCTCTCCTCTTTACCCCTACTCCCTCTCTGTCCAGCCTTCGACTGATGTTGGGTTGCCAGATAAGTTTCTGCTTACAGAGAGACCACATCTGACACCCAGCTGTGTGGGTCATGGGCTGCAAGAGCAGCTGCTGGTCATAAATCACCCGAGCTAGAGGAGCTCTGGCACTCCTTCTGTCAGCCGTGAAACAAAGACATAGAGGTAGCGGGGGGTCAGAGGTATCCAACCTGGGTAACAACAGGAGACCCGGAACCACCTCTGCAAGGCTGCGCTGAACAGTTCTCCATTATGAAACCGTACTGTACGACTGGGTGAAGCCACTGAGGATTACATGCAACCAGGGTGCTAGAGGACATAAATGCAAAGTCAAGAAGTATGCTGTAATATGGTATGCAAGCAATTATGATTAAAAAGGCAATGCAGCTTGTGATCTGTGAGGTCAGAGAACAGACAACCCCTTTAACTGTAGCAAAGGAAATGCAAATAAATTCTGTCAACAGCAAGGAAAAGCCTTTGTTGCCAGAAGTGTCTCGATAGAAACAGTTTGGTTTCCATAAAGACCTGCAATAAGTTATTTTAGAAGTAATACATTATTTTACACTAAATGAAGCAGAAAGCAGTAATTCATTGCAAAATTAATTTTAAGGAGTCATTTCATTTAGAAAATAGTCTGAAAAATAGTTCATCTGAAATAAAATGGGGAAAAAAAAAATCGTAAAATATACTTTTATATATATTATATTTAAATATATTTTTGGACTATATTCTGACAATGCTAGATGCAATGGATGTTTGCCTGTACTTACATGTTTAGCCATAATCTCTTGATAATATTTTTCAAAAGTTAGGAGAGTATAAATACTGCACGGAAACACATTGAGGCATTCTCAAAATACCTTCACATTGCCCATGTCAAGGAGTTCAGTCCAAAAAAAAAAACTGTTTGACTTTGTTAATACACTGAAATAAAAATGATCAGAATACTGTTACCCCATCGAGAGTTATCTATTCAGGTGTTTCCTCACTTGTTTACAAAGAAAACTTAAAGACATCTCTGAAAATATCTTTTGCCTGCCTGAACTCCACAAACAATGACCTCCAAAACTCTGCTGGGGCCAAACACATTACATATGCGTCTGTGTGCATGCAAGCAACCCTGATGTCTGACGCAATCCCTGCACACTGACATGTAGTAGTGTTGTGTTGTAACTCAAGACCTGCCTTTCCCTCAAAGTGTTTATACTTCAGCCCACACGAGGCTGCATACTTTTACAGAGATCTGTATAATAAATTTGGTGTTACTTTACAAGACACCAAATCTCCTGCAAGATAAAGGAAAATAAAAGAAAGAAGCATGAAGATCTGGAGATACGTTGCTACACACAAACTCAGAGCGCAAAACATAACATAAGCTAAAAACAGCACAAAAACCAAAGCAGAAAGTGTCAATTTCCAGTGTCTCATCTCCTTTGGGCAGACACATAATTGCCTGAGAGGAAATAGCAGTATGTCGGATGTCGGTGGAGAAGAAAGGGCACAGGGAGAGAGAGCAGATTATAAAAAGGTATAAGAGGGGAAAAGGATGACAAAAGAGAGAAAGAGAGGAGAGGACTTCTTTGCCCTTTGGTGTGCGGCAAGGGCCGATCGATAGCAGTGTAATGAGCGTGGTATTAGCCGGGGTGCAGAGGGACTGAAGCAGGGCAGAGGGAGGGCGGAGAGGGAAGGGGGGAAACCAGGATCTGATTCCCAACAGCAAACAACGCCAGTGCTGTAGACATCAGAACCAACACCTGAGAACAGCTATTAAAGCCAGATGACCCTCTGCTCGGCTAATGATGAATCCACCCTCATACAAACTCCTCACAGATACACACAACCACACGCACACACGCTTCTACTCAACCTGCCGGCTGGTTTCGTACCCGTCACAGAGTTGTTCTGTCTCTGCCAAGCTGCTACTAAAGCCAAACACATCACACGAAGAGGGCTAACAGGGAAGACCAGGCCTAATCCTGACTAAGAAAAGGATCGCACTCAACATCACCTCTCCGTTTCGATACAGATTACCCAACAATAGCTTCTGCCACTCTCTTAAATCCACTACACGGAGGCAATTTGTATGAGAAAGATGGAGACACAGGGATTGTCTTCGGTTGGTTGAAAGAGAGGAGAAGGGGGACCAGCGGAGAGAAGTGGGGGATAACCATCAGGTACACTCAAAGCCAATCTGTTGCTTCGTCAATAGGCTCCTTCTGCTGGAGTGCCATGTGCAGGGCGCCCCAGCTCCGCTCGGCCCCAACCTCGCCGTCACACCAGCCATCCAGGCAGGCACAAGCCGGGGGGGAGGGGGGGTGCAAAGAGAGGGCCATGGCTGGGTCCTCTCAATAGGAGGATCAAAGCAGGGATAGAGGGATGGGCCCCCTTTCTTTGTGCTCGCATGGCTCCCAAAACAAACGCATCCTCCTGTCTGTTGGAAGCCTCATGGAGCAGGCTGGCCGCTGGAACAGATGGTGCAGCGGACTACCACTGAGAGACACCTTTACTCTGCAAGTGTTGCGTTCAACACATCCGCGTGTCTGGTTTACAGATCACAAGCATTTGCGCTTACTTTTAATACAACATATAATAGAACATAATGATACAGAGTATGCAGCGCAGCGATGGGCTGAAAATGCTGCGGCTTTATTTCAGCTTTTAAATGCAATCACTCATCTCAGTTATACGTCAAGATAAAATCACTTCATCAAAAGATCAAACCCAGTGATGAGTTGATCGTAAAACATGATATAACGTATTCCTCTGCCACAGACAGACCTGCATTTCTGTCCAAAAACTATTAAAAAGAAGACCAGTGAGTCAGTCCCTCACGCAGCACTGTCGTAAGTAGCTCACCAAAGCCATGACTCAAAACAGTCCCCAGCAAATGCAGTAACATTTGTTAAAAATAAACACAGGCTATGTAGCTCGTTAAATACTCATCATGCAGCCATAAATATTCACTAAAGCACCAAATGTGCACTGATCCGCAAGTGAAAATAGGCCATTACAAATGCATAACTCTTGTTTGAGCAAGACCAAGACTTGCTAAACATTTTTTTTTTTTAAACCTACAGTGTCCTGTTGTTGTTGGAAACTACCTGTCTTATTTCAAAAATCTAAATATGTATTTATGACTGATCTTTAAATCTTTATGCCTTCAGAAGGAAGGAATAGGCTCTGGGCTGAGGAGGTAAGTCAGAAAGTTTGAAGACACTCTAACAGACTGTTGGTTCTGGTGTCTGTTGGATCTATTTAAAACAAACAAATAAATACATACAAAATAGTGCCAGCTTCATGGTTTAAAGGGTCAAAAAATTGCATCAACTTTCATTTTGTCTTGCCATGCTGAAAGTTGGGGTTTTATGTGATGAAGATTTCTGAGAATTTTTTAGTGGAACTACTTTCTATGAAATAAGTTAGTTTCCAAAGATTCCAGTTGCTTCCATTGTACGGCTCTAGAGACAGATACATCAAAACAATCATCTTGTTGTTGTTGTTGTTGTTTAAATATAAACTAATTCTTTAATATTGACTATTTCTTTGGTATCCCAGTTGTTTTCCTCATCCAAACTTTCTGAACCCCCTGCTGTATGACAAAAAGGATTTTAGTTGTTATACTCTTTCAAAAACAGTGTTAAAATTACCTCGCTAGTATTTAGATATTTTTGTTTAGAGTAAAACAATAAAAATTGCCAATTTTGTATGATTAGCATTATTTCCTCATGCCGTGAAGAGTCACAGTCTCATTCCCTGCCAGTGAGTAGAGAGATTTTCACGAGCCCATCAGAAGCAGGGCTTCCAGTAGATATAACCCATGCTATGGTAATCACATGCTAATCACAGTTAACACCAGAGCAGGGTCCTATACTCTAGATTAATGCATCCGTGGCATATTCACGTTCCCATTAGCATAAATCAGGTTCACCCTGCCTTTGTAATTAGTGTTTTCATGTGAATGATAATAAGATATGGTGATTAGGTCAAGGTACTAGAATGGAAATGACTTGTCAGCTAAGTCGGCCCCACACAGTTCCGCACATGATGGACTATCAATATGTGCTTCCTCAAGAAGCAATTAATGATGTTGAAAGATAATTGAAGTTTGATAGTAGGACATGGAAAGCAAAAGTAGACTATTAATCCAATTTCTGCAGGACACTGTTTTAGCAAGACTCTTATTGCAGAGACATGTGTGTAAAATATTTTGTATCCTTTGTATATGTTATGGTGACAATGAATTCTTTAACAGTATGTTATTTATGCTGCATTATCCTTTGTTGATGTTTTGCTGCTTTTTTGTGTTTATTTTCTAACCTGCTCAGGGACTGCAGATAAAAGTCACTGTAAGATTTTATTACTAATTTTGGGTATGAAGACAGTAAAGTATATCTGTAAAAAGGGAATGCAGTGCAAGCTGCATAATGAGTAAAAGATATCCATAACAACACTGAAATGCTGTGTTGGGAAAGTTACTTTTGAAATGTAATAAGTTACCAGACACCCTGTTAAAAATGTAATAAGTAATGTAAAATGTTCATCGCTTTACCAAAGTATGTAATGTAACTTATTACATTTGATAACTTTTCTCACCAACGTTTTAAACTGCCCAATAATTGCAAAGTCCTAAAAATAAATGCAAACTATAGGCCATGTAAACCTCACAGCAGAACTCAACACTGATTACGGTCCGACTTTAGTTAAAAATTCTTCACGATAACGTCACAGCTGACTGCAGTGAAGGAAAAGTGTTCCCCTAACCTCAAAGCAAATCTACATGCAGGTCAACTCCATGCTGAGTGATGATAGAACTACCAGCTGGGCTGGATACTGTTAATACCTTTTTGACACTGGCTCCTGAATTACTCTTCTGAAACATCTCTGTGTTTTCAGACAACATGGCCAACCGCCCTGGTGAGGTTCCTCAGAGCAACGCACACTAATGTGATCGGCCGACGAGAGGCAGTGCAAATTTAAACAAGAGAACCACTCGAAAACAAGACTCACAATTTGAGCACATTCTTGCAAATGAAAGGAGCTTAGATGTAATCAGAAGACATTCCTGCACGTTAAAAACATACAGAGCTGCAAAATAAATATTACATTCTTCATATTAACATTTTACAGAAAAGAATATATTTGTAATTGCCAACATTTTGAATAGTAACTAATTGAATTATTTCTTCTCAGTAACTGTAACTGATTACAGTTACATTTATTTTGTAGTTTATTTACATATAACTAGTTACTTCACAACACTGCTGGAATGTGATCTTTTTTTTTTAGGAAAGTTTTCTAAATGTCAACAGAATCGTTAGCTTTTTTTGTTTTAAGCATTTTCCTACTTCATTTCACTTTTCGGACACCTGTCGTTATATACAGGCTAACCTCAATGTATACCTTTGGACATTGTTTTCCAGGCTGTGAGAGACTTTCTTTTAACAAACAATTGGAATGTCTTGCGGACCCCCATTCTTCTCCCCACTTAAGAGCATGAAAACATGCATGAGCATACAATATACGAGTGCTTGGTAATGTGTGCACTCAAACACAAGATCAGAGTGCTGTGCATGCACGGGAATATAAGAGCAAGATGGAAATGTGTGTATACAAAGGTGCAGTGCACACTTGTGTACTTCAATGAAACACACAACATAAGCAGGACGTGCAGCAAGGACTGGCCAGAGGTGGGGTTCACCCTTTGTGGGTTTTGTGTCTCTTGGGACACCCCTTCCTCTCCTGACATCCCTGACATGGAGCATTCCTCTCAGACTGGTGACCCCACATGACGGACGGGAACCTCCATGCCTATAACCGACTGATAAGACCCGCCAGAACACCAAGAGACGGAAAGGCAGAGGTTGTGATCAGGAATGCAAAAAAAGAAATCAGAAAAAAACAACTTAAAGAAAATTATGGGTACAAATATAATAAAACACTTTTTTTTTTTTAAAAGGGGAAAATTCCACAGATTTGTCTTGATCTTCCAGAATAATTTCACATTCAATCTGACACCCCTGTTTCCATAGTAATTTATGAGGCTTGGCCTGTGAAGCTGAACACCCAGGTCACGTCTTCTTTATAGGTATCATAACCCCTCTTTGAACTCTTTGGTAGCAATCCCAGCTTTCTCAAAGTCCAAAATGTGAAAACTGATAGTCATGACGAAACTTTTGGTTTCCCTCTCTTTTTTTCTGGCGAGGGTTAAGGTTAGGAGAAAGGTAAAGGTCGGGTTGATTTTAAGCTTTTTGTGGAGAAGTTGTAGTTTGGCCGTAAAGCTACAGCCACAATATAAAAACTAAAACAAAACAAAAAATGATCTCTATCTAAATGTAAACTTGAATTTATATGGAGGACTCTGCATCATATTGTAGCTCTTGTCAAGGCAGAATAGCTGAATGAGAGATTCTCAAACAGGGGCAGTAATTTGCAGAGTGTGTTTCTAAGTTATTCCAGCTCCCGACAGCTCAGCAGTGGCTGACCCCTCTCCCCTTCTGTCTGCTAAGAGGCCTACGGGGAGGAATCAGCCCAAATTACCTTTATTGATCCAGAGAGACAGGTGAATACCAAGCAGGTCTCTTTTCCCTTCACTCGCCTTATCTCTCATCGAGCCTTTTCATCTCTCCATCCCCATCTGCCTGCAAGAAGAGAGAATATAAAAAAAGAAACGGGGGGCTTTTACGTGAAAGGGACTATTGTAACCACATGTTACTGTATCAGCCACCGCAGTGATTTAGTGTTTGCATTCAGGTTGCTGTGATTAAACCTGCCTTCTCGTTGCTCATCTTTCACCAGCGGCTGAGTGAACAGGAATGGCGAGCGGCTGTTTTTCTGCCTCCAATCTGCCGTTGTCCTTTCGCCCCAGCATACAAATCACTGTGGCGGTGGAAAAGATACTCCATTAGGTCCAACTCTGAGTTAAATCAATGCGTGACTTATCAAATGAAATAGGGGATTATGAGGTAATCACCTGACAAACGTTGCTGAAATTGTAATTATCTCCACTGCACGCATCTCAGAGAGAGACCAAACTAACTATTTAAGTGGAGGGCGAGATAACAGGGTGTAGAAAAGCACAACAGCTATATCTCTTAAGACGGCACGCTGTGAGCCAGAATGTTTATGCAACTTCTCTCACTCGACACAGCAATACGTACAGTACGAAGGGGTTCACTCCACTGACAGATCTACTGCTCAGTCAGTCTCTTTCGACTGCTTAATTACACCTGCGGGTGTTTATGTGTCAGCTTCTTGGGAGAATTGCATAAATGACAGGTGCTTAACATACACAGTGTCATGACAGGATTTGCACACCTTATGCAGTTACAAGGTTGGTTTTAGTTTTTTTCTGGAGCAAAACTAAATCATAACCTTTTCCTAAAATAAGCAATACAATCTTTAAAATAAATCACAGAAAAGTACTAATATAAAATTTAAAACACATTTGTAATATAATAATATATAGTATTAAATAATAACAATATAAATATAAAGTAGTCCAGTGACTAAAATATATTTACAAGTAATACATTTTTAATAAACATTACACATTTTAATTTGATTTTTTTTCTTTCAAAGAAAACAAATAAATCCATATTAAAATTATCCTTTTTTTGTTTTTATTTTGCTGTATTTCAATTCAAGATATCGTTGACTATAAAGTGATCTAAATTTATATTTAATGTCCACTGAGTTGAAATTGAATATTTACTGAAACCACATATTTCATCTGAACAACATAAAATAAATGTGTAAATCTGAATTAGGCAACAATGAAATTCACCAAAAATGACAATATTAGCCACAGACCATATAATTATTTTCACTTCCAAGCACAATGTACCTATTATTAATAGGTTTAAAATCAAAACATAAATACATTGGGTATTTTTATATTTATTCATGTGTTAATTTACCTATTTTTTGTTTTGTTTTAAATCATAAGAAGAATCTTCTGAGAAGGTCTTTTAAACATGTGGTGGGGTTTGAATATTCTACATCCTTTGACTGAAAGTATTACTGCTGGAGGACAACACAGCCCCCAGGTGGAAGCAGGGCAGAGTTACACAGCAGCCCCCACAAACGTGAAACACTCACTTTTGGCTATCTCACCCCATCTGTTGGTCAAACAGCCACATTGTACAATGCAGCGTTTAATAAATGTCCATAACTCAAAGTCAAACGGCAAAAGGGAACGTGAGCGCTGTCTGCCATCTCCGGTTTTTATAATGAGAGGAAGAACACATGGTGCACTTTCTTTTCTCAGTGACCAACAAGCATCAGTCCTGTGGATCTTCCTGTGTGTCACTGTGACTTAGACAGTCACTGACATGTCAGTTCCTTCAAATAATATCAATTCCTGTGCACTCACACAGAGTACAAAAAAAAATCTTCCATAGCAAACATGATTAAAGTTAAACATGGAGAGAAGCAGCACTTGTTGTTCCGTATCAGTCTATGAAAAATAGCTTTTGGGAGATCGTATTTTCTCAGAGATGCACGGCAGTAAAATACAGTATCAACACCAAACCTGAGAAGGAACGAATAGAAATGGCGTTCTTGTCACATCGTTCCACTCCACACAGTAGCACTTCCAGTCGTCATATCTCTTGAACACAAACTAATTCAGAAGCTGCAGCAGAAGCACAGTACCTCCTTCTGGCTCACAGCGCAACTACCTTTAAACTACAAACAAATTATCCACGAATCAAACTATATGTTTGGTGCAACTCAGGCAGAAAGGCCTCTGTTCCCACTGACAAGCATTGGTGTGACTGTGAGAAGCTGGCTGATGAGCTTCAGGCTCGGTCACACTTCGTCACCTCATTGGGTGTCTGCGATCACACCATGAGCAGAGTCAAAGTTCACTGGGGCATGGGAGCGGTCACACTCTCCAAATGAACTAATACATACAACAATACAATACAAGAATACAAAACTAATGCAGTATTACAAATCACAAAAAGTAACATCTTCAGTGACATGAGTTGCATAATTATGAATACTCAAGTTTGAACAGCACCAAATGATGTTCATTTAAGACGTGTCTGTGTGGCACAAACAGAGGAACTGGGCTGTAAATTCAGTTTACACTACCATGGTCAAATATCCATCATTTCATATTTAGATATAAAACTGGCTGTAACTTGTTATTCCTGGCTTGTGCCACCTTTCTGAGAAAAGGTACAGATGCAATGCGTGTGTCCCCTCAGGTCAAACCCGGGCCTGAGTTCTGTCCACTCCTTTAGGTGTGCGTTCATCACACCCTCGTTCACACCAGTCCCTGGGAAAGAGCAGCATGTGTCTGAAAAGATAAATCTCTGCAAAGTTCACCAGAGTTCACAAAGTCATGTTGGGACTGGGCAGAGTACATTGGTCAAAACCTAAATGTGTCATAATTTACATTCTATTATCTACATGTTTGAAATATTTGCCTGAAAATACACAGTCACACACATTCACAGCCAGAAACTTCACCTAACTCTGACCACTTTGTGACATGTGACTAATATTCGTTGGCTTTACTTTCCTTTTCAGGTTAAGATTTAAACCAAGATGTCTTTCAGTTACAAGCTTTTATCTGTAACTCACACCACCACACATTAAACAAAATAGTCTGGCAATTTTAACAAATGTAAACCCAGTGAGAGATATCTGCTTCATCTGGCCTACAGCTCAGTGAAGGTTATGAGTTCATCAGAGAGGGCATCAGTCCCTGGTTCTATATTTAACTCTGGAGGTGAACAAATTTCACACAGAAGTAAGTGACTCTCCTGCAGCTTTGATACCCAGGCTTGGGTATGTCCAGAAAAACCCACAGTTACAGAGGTTATGAGCGCTTCAGCACTTTATCAGAGCTCCGAGTCTCGGGTAGAATTTGAGGATTTAATTTAATTTTGATGCTCGGTAATCAGACTTGTGATCCCTCGTTCTGAAAAACATTTTGTTTTTGTTGTTTTACGCCTTTACAGTGGTGGCGTGGCCAGATTTGCCCTCTTTATCCCTGTCAGGCCTTTTTATTAATCTGTGTGAGTAATTTATTAAAGTGTGAGACATACAATGTGAGCGGATGTCTGTCAATTTATTCAAACAGTCTAGTGGAGGTCACTAGTTCAGTGGTTGTGCATTGCCCCCCCACCACCACCACCACCACCACCACCACCCGGACACAATCAGAGGCCACAGTGTTTCCCATCATGAAGGTGTGCAAACTTTGCACTCAGCAAAACACCTAAAGGTGATCCAAAAAGTTCCCGCAGAAGGGCTCGAGAACCTGGCAGCGGGGTGAGTTCAAGAGTCGAATGGGTACACGTTTGAAAGTTTAAGCAATTGTGCACTAAACTACACAGATTGTGACATCGTATTCAAACGACAGGCTTCCTTAACAGTTAACATGAATTTTAGGACGAGGTCATTATGATCTCCTATGATGTGAAAAGTGTCAAAGCTACTTTTTCAAACATATCACAAACACTTTTTTGTGGACTGAAATCCAACCATATGTCAGAACTACACTTACCAGCAAAAAAAACCCCACTCAAATAAAACTATAAAACCACGTCTGTTGCCAGTAGAACTTCATATTATGATCTGAATCGAAGTATCTTCTTTTTTTTTTTCCCCCCAAATGTTGAAATCTGGGAATAATGGGCCCTTGGATCTGGTGCCTCACTTCACAGGCTCTGCAAAGGGGCTTTCTGGGCAATACTGTCATTGGCTTGTACTTCGATATTACATTGCAGTGTTTTTTTTTATTATTATTTTCTATCACCAATAATAATTAGAAAAACATACAATAGGGTTGGTTTACTGGATAAAGTAAATACTGTATTTTGCCATTTAGCCACTTGAGTTGTAATTTGGGGTGATCGTGTTGAAAGAAAAGCGAGCAGGAGGAATAAAGGACCATCCGCCTACTGCGAGTTAATCCAGACCAAATCAAATTCTGCTGTCTTGTTTTGTCTGTTTGGACTTGTTTTTGTTCCAAGATGGTAAATTTGGAATCCCAAAAAGTTGAATAAGAATTGTTGTTATTGAACTATTGAACATTTCAAGTTCCATCCTGGATTGGAGGAAATAATAGTTTAAATCTTATGACTGCAAAATCCGTATCAAACTGATGTAGCCTGCCAAAGCGAATACAGACATTGATTCTTTGAAGTTAAAATCACATGAACAAATGATTTTATATGATAACAAGCACTCTTTTGTCAGAAACACATTTAGTCTAAGCCGTTTCTCCTTTGTGTATCTCAGCCTCCATCTTTATGTGCTCTCCTGGCAGGGTTTACACCTTCCACCTGTCACGCAGTTTCCGCACTTCAGGCGCCACTGCGCAGGAAATGGGGCGTTTACCACCTTGGTCTTATCCAGGGAAAAAGAGCTTTCAGCCGCGAGCAGGCGGATGTTAAAGAAGCAGAGGACAAACGTTACACTGCTGCAACTTACACTTCATCTATCAACTCCCAGCGGGTGTTAGCGTCAAGAAATAATAAGGAGAAAAAGTACATTCGTATTATGTGAAATGTACTTTTAGATATAGCACGTCAGATACAGGTTAACTACACGAGAGAGCCCCAGAGACACGTTGTGTGCTCTTAAAAATAAAAAACAAAAACTCGACTGACTGTTATTTGATCTCGACTGTATCAGTTTGACCAGCGACCGAAAAAAAAAATCTTATTAGGCTTTGGAAACAAATAAACCCCAGACAGCGACATTCAGTTAATACATTTTATTTCAATGCTCAACAAAATACAAAAGAGGTAGAGATGTTAAAGCAATAATTTAAGCATTTACATTCTTGTTTTGTAGAAATCAAGAATATCTATTTACATATATTTACAGAAATAAGTTAAAAGAAGTATGTATATATTATGAAATTATGCAACAATTTGTCTTCAAAAGTTTCAACGGCTGACTTTTAGTTCAGCTCATTTTCCATCTCCTCCTCTTCCTCATCATCGCTGTCTTCGTCGCTGCTGGAGTCTTCATAGGGGCAGATGGTCGCTTGGACCGGATAGTTCCGGAGGAGCATTTCTGCATCCTGGTAAAGATAATCGAAAAATCTGGATTTCGGCCAGTACAACCTTCAAAAAGAAAAGGAAATTGCATGCATATAATGTATTATTTTATTTTTATAGAAGAAAAGAGACCAACATAAAAAAAGAAGGATTACTTAGTTGATAAGACCGCACTTACTTCACTGGATGGATGACTTGCTGAGTTTTGGGGTGCTTTGCATCACAAGGGTCTCCATTGTGAGTCTGAAAGTTTAGTCTATTAAGCGATGCACATTGGAATTCAAAAACTACCAAACAAACTTTATGCCGTCAAAACTCACCTTGTGTGCAGCAGCTCTGCCTTCATTTGCAGTCCATGGTCTCCACAAATTGGATTGCTGGGTCGAATTGTCTCCCGTAAAAACAGAATTTAATCCACTGTTGGCCGTGTAAGTCTGCATGTTTCCTGGTGCTGATCAGTCCTGCGTAAAGTCCGCTGAGGAAGTGAGACTAAAGGCAGGAAACTCGTATTTATCAGGCAGCTCGTGCCAAATTGCGCTTTGACGCGTCTCCAAGTGTTTCCATGCGCCACGGTGTTAAGGTGTGAAGTCACACTTCAGCAAACTAGAACCATATGGCCACTTTCTTTCTTGATATTGAATGTAAAAAACAATTCTTCTGACAGAGTTTGGATCTGTTCAAAACATGACAACACTTTACAATTCAACGCTCAAAATCATGATATTTTCAAGAAATTGCGTCTCTGATCAAATCGAAAACTGTCATTGAGCGAACCTGCAGTCAGCACCTACAGTGTAACCCAGACCCGGGGTTTGGGTAATGAAAACTCTCTTCTTCTTTTTTAAAGGCCTAAGAAGGACATTTTAAGTTTAAGTTTAAATTTAACAGTTGTTTTAATCTCCTTAAGTTTTACTGAAAAAAAAAGAAAAAAAAAAGAACTCTTGATCCCATTTACTTTTCTTTATCTGACTCTGAAGCCATTTGGGTGTGAGGTGTGAAGAAACACGTGCCCTATTGCCTAAACCTAGTGGAAGATGCAAACGGTATCGGGTGCGGTGTGTTTTGAAGGGAGTTGACACGCGTTAGTCTCTTGTGTATACGACAGCAGGATGGGGGCTAATAGTTACACGTTATCAGATGCAGAACTTGAACGCATCACACTCCCAGATGTAAAACCTAATGTGCAGCTTTTACAGGAGCTCCACTCATGTGATCTTTATTATAAATCTGCAACACACTGATTTAATCAGTCCCTCCCCCCCTTCCCCCCTTCGCCGTTTTCTGAATTAAGTGTTTTCCCCACAAAGCACCAGCAGGGGGGAGTGTGGAGCTGCTCTGCTGGCATCATAAAGGGAACACTGTAATATCTGACACATATCTGCACAAAAATGCAGTGCAAGTAGCTGACTGAGAAGCACAGAGGACTGCATACAGGCACAGGTGTGCATTCGGAGATAAAGGATGCCACATATTACTTGTTAAAACGTGGCCAGCTGAAATGGTTTTTGTTCTTAAAAGTGAACCACACATGACCAGCATTAACTGTCTTTGACCACGAGCTCCGTCGACATCACAACACCCCTCTCTGGGGAACGAGCAGTCAGAGTCTGGCACTAATAAGGTCCACACAGACCTCCTCTCTCTCTCTCTCTTTTCCAGCCCCGAGCTAATTGGACACACTATGCTCTGCTGCTGGCTGCTTTTATATTTTGCTTTCGTTCACTCTTTTGCCATGCTTTGAATGTAAAAGAAAAACTATAGGGATGCATTACATGCTCTTTGCATACGTGTTTGTATAGCAAAACATGGCCTTTGAAATCATGCTCACAAAATGCACCTTAATGCAGTTCTTACAAATAACACAGCAAAAGTAGGTCAGTATATTGCGCCTGTTCAATGGTTTCATGTTTTTTTTATATATATATCTT
Organism: Brachyistius frenatus; assembly: GCF_029030835.1. Taxonomy (NCBI): domain Eukaryota; kingdom Metazoa; phylum Chordata; class Actinopteri; family Embiotocidae; genus Brachyistius; species Brachyistius frenatus. The sequence continues at coordinate 204,146 of NW_027210887.1, forward strand.
TAGTGCTGGTCATCAAAAACATACCTCTTGTTTGTTGTCGATGTTTTAGTGACAAAGCTTCAGAGCACATGTGGTGCTTTTTGACAGAACAGTGCAAAGCATGTCAAAGGAGTGAAAAAGAGAAGAATACAAAAGAAGCTGGAACTGTGAGTTCTCTGCCAGCTCTGAATGAAGCAAAATAGAAATCCACTGCTGAGATCACAGAGAAACACATCCCACCACTACACACACACACACACACACACACACACACACACACACACACACACACACACACACACACACACACACACACACACACACACACACACACACACACACACACACACACACACACACACACACACACACACACACACACACACACACACACACACACACACACACACACACACACACACACACACACACACACACACACACACACACACACACACACACACACACACACACACACACACACACACACACACACACACACACACACACACACACACACACACACACACACGCACACACGCACACACGCACACGGACATGGACATGGACATGGAAAAAATATGAAACACAGTCATCATGGAGAGCACTGATAATACCAGATAAAGACATTATCCCTTATTGGCTCAATCCATTAAGCGCAAAGCATGACAAAGGCTGAGATGGAGGTAATGAGAAGCATAGAGAAAAAGCTGCAACTCAATATGAGGAAAATGTCTGCAATGTTTTTTAGACACTCAGCATTTTCTGTTGCTTAAAGGTTTTCCTCAAATAACCTCATCTATCGTTCCACTTGTATCTCATGCTCACGTTTCCCTCTCCCTGGCTTATTATTCATAGGTAGCCTGTGTTTTTGCCCCAGTTATTTACACTTCTGTCGCACAAAGACTCTACAGTGGATAGTCCTCTCCAGAAATGATTGTAAAAAAAATTAATAATAATTCTCCATGGCAACAGTGAAAATGAAAAAATGTCCAGGAACCCATTCAGGATTATTTTGTCATTCTTGCTCATCATCATCACTGCAAATTAAATGTTTAAATGTCTTCACAAATCAATGTGCTCAGCCTTTAGCCATCAACTGACCAAGCTTTGGTTTCCAGCCTATAGCTGTGAATCATGTAATAATGATATGTCTTCAAGCTTCCCGTGGTTCTGCTACCTGTTTGATTGTGTTGTTTATTGGGCACTTTTAGTTAAGAAGCAGTCAGTGTTGTACTCTGTAACACTGAAAGGAAAACATGCTTTTTTGTCATAAACCAACAGCAACAGTGCTGTCAAGATTATCCTAAATTCTTTTCATTTTCTTGGAAATGAGAGATAAACAAAGATGACTCTCAAAGAAAACCTTTCAGTTAAGCCTTTAAAGCAGCAATAATCAATAACAATAACAGACATCCCAGTATGTTGTTTGGCACTTATTTGAAGGAACTCAAAGGATTTAGTTTGAGAAGTTGTGCAAATCTGAAAAGAAGCAAGAACTTTTAAAGCTTTAAGAAAATTTAAATACAAGTGTTTTCTCTGCTGTTCTCCAAACTGATGGCGACAGGGCCGTGTCGACCCACGATCCCAAGTGCCTTGAACTTTTAAAGCCGCTGGTGGGTTTTCATTGTAAATGAGCTTGGAGGACACATTTTGTGGTATGCGGCTTTGATTCAAGCCATGCTCTTCTTTCAATACAATTAAAACATTGAATTAAAAAACCACTACGATTTCTATAAGGCTGCAGTTATTTTTAAGTTTGACTTTAAGCTTGAACATTTTAGATCTATATTAGATAGACTTCTTAAAAGTAAGCCCTAATATGTGCCCTACATATAATACAGTGAACAAGAGTTGTTAAATGTATTCAAGGATGAAATGGCAAAGACCTTTTGCTCACTTTACTGCTGTGAGAATGTTTTTCTTGTTAATCTGAGTTTAACAAGGACAACATTCCTCCATGTGACAACAGAAGTGAGTAGAGGTGACTCCTGATTCATTTACTAAACGAGATGCTCACTGACGCCATCATCCTGATTCCAGGTTGCTTTCGGAGCACGTTTTTTTTCTCTTTCTCATGGAACAAGGATCTATTGGTTCAAATTGTGTTTAAGAGGTGCGTGTAATCAATGAAAGGTGGTTGTGTCAAGAGTACCTGCTTCTTATTTGAAAATGCATTTTTCTGATACATTTGCCAAAATGAAAAATCTTAGAGAAGATTTCATGTATTATTCTTACAAAATATGAAATGATCAATTACCATGAAGGCATAGAGCTCAGCGGTGATAAATAACAGCCGAGTGGGAAAAGAATAATGCATCATTTACCCATCAGGTGTCCAAAGGCAGTCGATTGAAACCTATTTGGTATTCAAATCCTCAACCTCCTGGAGCTGCAATTCAATTATCCGAGTGAACATAATCATTTAAGATTTTCGCTTGATGTCATGATGAACTCAATGAGTGAAGCAGCACATGTTTTCGTGTCTTTATGAGGGCTTCTGTGAGCTCTGAGTTATGTTCTGAGAAGAGCTACGCAGAAGGTCAGATTGATCTAGATCTTGGTTTAATTGAAGTCCAGTGTTTCCTTGGAAACCATCTAATGGGGTTAAAAATGTATTGGAGGTAGAACCAGACATGGTTCAAAGAAAAATACGACAATTGCGAGGGGAAAAAAAATAAAATCCATGAAGTCAATCATAAAAAAATACATCAGTACATTCAACACTAAGAGGATAAAGCATGGTAATAATCAGGGAGGCTATTTCTGTATAGCTATACTTATGCAACTTTGTTATAGGAACATGGATCTATAGCCCTTACAGCATAATCCAAGTTGTACATGCAATGATAATATCTGTTTATTCATAGTTAAATTAATGACTTTAGAATTATCTTAATTTCTCCTGGTCTCCACTTTCCCTCAATAATTCACATGAACTCTGTTTTGATCACTCAGTACATTTTGTTGGGTCACTCCATTGTTATTTCAGTCACAGACCCACTACCATGGAGAGGAAAGGCAGAAATCACTGAACAAGGGTCAAGATGACGGCGGGCTGCCGCTTCCTCCTGCTCTGCACTGGGATTAACTTGTGCGACTGCTCAATATGTAGAATGGTTTTGGATTTATGCAGCCAAACACAGATTTGGAAGGCTCATCCATCAGATCTGATGGACTGAAAAATACCACTTGTGGGAGTCAATTTGGATGACAAAGAAGGAGGAGACTATCTTCAAGGTTTAGCTTGCAATTGGAAAGAAGGCTGAAATAAATTATGTTTGAAAATGTGGGCTTGAGTGCATGTGTGCCCAGCAAGCCTCAGTATCCCAAGCATAGTAAATTCAACTGGTTTTGCAGAGAATGAAATGCAGAATTAACAGAGTACTAGAGACATGTGGGGAAAACAGTATGATGCAATACATCAGCAAGTAAATGTTTTCCAGTGGCCACGTCTGCCTTTGAGCAGTCAGGACAAGACTTCTCTGCCAGGGAATGAAAGCTGTGAATTTATCTTCGGCAACATCAGCAGAATTATGGGTTGCACGTAGCAGCAATGCCGATGCAGAATCTATGAATATTTTACAATATCTATTTAAGAGTCCTCAATTTTTACATCCTCAATTCACAACTGGACACCTTCAGATCAGTCAGTCGAGGGGGTACTACCTTTAAATCTATAGAGCGGATTTGTGATCTGAATGTTATCAGGCAAAATGGGGAATTTTTTCATAAATAAGAAATGGCATTGGGAAATGTGTTGGCTCACAGCCCATTTATATACACTCCATGCTCACATCAGCACTGGACACACGCAGTGTATTAATGAAGGAGTGGATTGTAGTGTTTATAGAAAACAAAAACAAGCCTACATCTTCTCTACAAATTGGAAAATGCACGGTCACTCTTTGTTCCTTGTGTTTTCATGAGTTTACTGTGGTGAATCATTTTTAGGGTTTGACAGTTGTGTTTAATGGTGGTGAATCACAATCAAAAACATGCCTCCTACCTAATGCACCTGCAGTGGTGAGTCAGCGCAGCAGCCAGTGGTCAGGGCCATTTACGTGCATCAGAGGACTGCCGGGTCTTCAGAGAAGGTTTGAGTCTCACCTCACTTCAATTTGGACTCTGTGCTTCAAGAAAGGTCAGAGATAATCAAGGTGAACATCATATGGTTATAATGGCAAGGTTATTACAATTAGTTTCAACAAGTGTTCAAATCATTGATGTAATACTGGCATTGTGAAAGAAAGATCCCTGCAATTGAGAATGTCATTTAAATGATCTCCATGTCTGCAGCAGGCTATTTTAAATTTAATGAATACAGTTACAGAATTTCAAGAATTTTAATGAGATAAACTTGCCCTGGGCTGCAAACAAATAAAGAGAGCTAAAGCTCACTGATTACACACACAAAAATGAATAGAGCCTAATATGCAGCCAGTTACCAGTAAAAAACAAAAAACAAAAGCAGGACATACTGAAAGTGAAAAGCAATTTGTACATGGCATAAATGTTACTGTTAATGCTTAGCTAGGAACATTAATGTCCATAATGTGGGAAGAATTTTTTTAACATTTGTAAACAGGACCGCTCAGTGAAAGCAACGTAAACATAGCACGACAGCAGCAGTACTTTCAGCACAATATTTCACAACAACAAACAATCAAATGAGCCTTTGAAAATGACGTGGGAGGAATTGCTTGTAGTGATGAACCTACAGAGAAGTACCACATGGCTTAATCTGCATGTCCTGTTCTGGTGGTGGTACACTATGCAAGAACATTCATTCACACATTCAAGGTACTTGTGTTTGACTTCAGTTTTTCATACTCTTTCCATCCAGTGAAAACCATGTATCCGCAAATTTGGTTGATTTTGAATTTGAACTTTTCTGATAAATTGAAGGATTGGATGTTCCTTTATGGGGTGAGAAAATGCTCTTACTTTTTAATTCAAACTAAAACAAAATTAAATCCACTCAGATTTGCAGGAAAAAGCATTGTTTTACTGAGCTTCTTGACATTTAAGAGATATATATAGTTGTCACAGAACAGAAACGATACAAAAATATGACGATCCTAATATAATGCATTAGTGTAGATTAAATTAACCTACAGTACATAAAGTAGGTAAAATAAGCACAACCTTCTCCAACTGCATTAATTCAAAAGTTATATTAATCCAAAAACATAATATATTTTAGGAAAACACTGACAGGGAGCATTTATTTCATCAGGTGAACTTTTACTTTCCATCATACTTAACCTTAAGTCAAGTTTTAAATGCAGGACTTTTAACTTGTAGTAGAGTATTTTCAAAGTGTGCTATGAATACTTCAGTATGAAGGATCTGAGTACTTGCAGCACTGCTGCTCGACTCTTTACCACCTGTGCAGAAAGCAGGAGGAGGAAGGCACAAAGCTGCTGAACATCGTGGAGCTTTTCCCAGTGAAAAGACCCAAATACACGATTTGATGGAAATCTAAAAGGAAGTGAATGTTGGACTGCAGCACGAGTGGGAATGAAACGTGACGAGAAACAGAGTTTACAACGAAGGCGGACTCGACGTTACGTAACAGGAAGCACAAACCAAACACGCGCTGCACTCACCGGAGGCTCACGAGCCCCGGGCAGGAGAGCAGCGCATGCGCGACCGGAGACCAAATCACCTGGAAACTGACGAGGAAGAGAGCTGGTCTGTGTGCACGGCATGGCGCGAGGGACAGGTGAGGACACAATTTGGCGGGAAAGTATGGGGACACGCACACCTGCAGCCACGAGAGGATCGCATGAATGAAACTTACTCCAATTATCAGCATCTATCCCATAACTTCTTTTTCGTCTTCTGTGAGTTTTAATAGCGGTTGGTGAACGAGCTTCGAGGTGCATTACCGAGCTTCAAGGTGCATTACCGCCCCCTACTGGACTGGAGTGTGGAGCGGTGGATTGGCATGAAGGAACAACACCTCGAGTCTCCATTATTCCTGTCGCTCTTGAATAATTAACCAGGAGAAAGTGCACCTTCCATGACGTCTTTCCAAGTGCATTCACAAACGTCACATTGGTTTTGTTTTTTTTACCCTTCAGTATCACTGATATTAAGTCCTTTCTTTGTTCATCATACTTGTTGCAATCTATCTGTTCATGCTGACAATCTTTCGTTCATTACAGTGTACGCATTGTCCAGTTAGTGCTTTCCTATTCTATGAAATGTTTGATTTAATCCTGCATGTCCTTTTCTCAGATGGGTAATAACCATCTCTTCTTTTTGACTCCCCTGACATATTCCACCAACACCTACATGCTTTTGAATACTGCAGAGATCTCTGTGTCACTTAAGTCACAAAATGTTTTAATAGTTTTAACCCCTGCTTTGCTTAACTGCACTTGTACATCAATTATCTGCTGTTTAAATGAATGTTCAACCAATATGTTCTCATTTCCTTCGACCCTTACATGAGCTGGAGCCCAAAGTAAGGGGATATCCAATCTCTTATAATGCAATCTGAGAAGTACATTAAACATTTCATGCACACTAGCCTGCATGGTGACTTTCCAGGCTTAATGCTTTAAACCGCTGATAAGCTACCAGATGCAATTAATGGGTTGATTATTTCCTCCCACCCAATTTAATGAACAATATTATACTCAGTAATTCAGCTGTTACAGCTCTTCTGATACTCTTTTTCACTGCTACCTCGCGATGAGGGATGTAGAAGGCAGCACCTGTGTGTCCAGTCTCTGGTTCCTTTGAGCCACCTATAAATATGAATATATTGTGTTGGTGTTGGTCAATTAAGTTCTGTATGATCGCCCATTGTAGTGCCTTTTTAGGCCTCTCTTCTTATTCTTGCTGCAGACTTGTATCTATGTATGGCATAACGAATCTCCACAGAGATCAAGCAGATGCTGGAACCATAAGAATTACCTTTCGGTTACATATGTCTACATTTAAAGCATCCCTGTCAACCAAAAGTTATCAAACCTGGAGTAAGTGTGTCCCCAGCTCTCCTGTAAAATGTCTTGGTAGGATATGATCCACTGCGTGTTTGCAGATTAACCCAACCCAACCCATTAATTAGATATGAGGCCTCAAACGTCAGTAGGCCTATGATTGGGGGCTGTCTGATTTGATTGATGGAGCCTACCTGGTCTGGCGTGATTGACAGGCCAGCAGTCTGGACAAGGCTAGGACAGGTGTGATACTGATTGCAATTTTATTAACAGCATATAGAAAATATGTATTTATTTATTTTTGCTCAGATGTCGCCCTTAGTATCCGCTTTATAATGTTTAATTAGCGAGCAAACAAGCGTTTGTACTGTTGATTAGACCGCTAAAGTGTGCAGAAAGAGTTCCAACACAAATGCTGCGCACTCGTACCGTCACGTCTTCACAAACGATCTGACTGCACGTGTCTTTTCTTTTAAAGGTGACAGCCACCGACATGAACCGTTCATTTTCGCCGGATCGTTTTGGACCAAACCTGTCTTTGAGGAAACGTTTATCGGCCCCTGCGGCTCCTTCCACCACATTGCCTCCACCAGGACAGCCCACCATGCCCGGTGCTCCACCTGTGCGCCCGGCGCTCCACCCCACCTGTGCGCCCGGCGCTCCACTCCACCTGTGCGCCCGGCGTCACTGGAGATGGTAAAACAGACACGCTTGACTGGTGTCCATTACCGGACACATAACTGCGTGGCATACCTGTTGTTTTTCTAATGTGGTCAATTGTACACTGCGAACGGGAACTAAACGGCAATGCAAACTCGAGCATGGTCATAAGATACAAAATGTTATCTAACCTTATTTCAGTATGCCTTACTATCTTTGTTTCTTTCTCTTTTTTTCAGGTAATCTAATTTCACCAGTCAGCAGGGGTACATCTGGAGGATGTAACAAACGTGCAGTTTTTCTCATTGGCTAAATCAGAGTGTTGTATTGACATGGAAATGCCTTTCACCCTGTGCCAGGTTTTCCTGCCTTCACAGTTGTTAGGATCTTCATCACCAGTAGTGACTGTATACTTCTGCAACTACTGTGGTCAGCCAGGTAATATTACAGTGGAAAGGAGTATTACATTACATTACCTTACATTTCATTTATCTGACTCTTTTATCCAAAGCGACTTACAATAAGTTAATTTCAACATGAGGGTTCAAAACCAGAACAACAGGAATCAAGAAAATACAATTTCTTCCAGAAAGCCAAACTACAAAGTTCTATCAGTAAGTTCCATGTTAAGATACTAAAGTTCTGCTGTTCAAGGTGAAGTCTGAAGAGGTGTGTTTTTAGTTTGTGGTGGACGATGTTCAGAGTTTCTGCTGTTGTTGGGGAACTCATTCTACCATTTAGGAGTCAGGACAGCAAACAGTCGTGTGTATGTTCTCCTGCAGCTGTTTGTTCATTTTAGCCAAAGGCTCGTGAGCAGGTGACTTCAACCATCAATAGGCAGGTTTCTCGGCTCAATGTTGTCTTCGCTTTGCATGTTAAGTGCTGGTGTCGCTGAGGATGTATGAATATGGTGGTATGCAACTATCTTCAGTTCTGTGGTTTTAAGTGAAGTCTGATTTACTGGTGTTCACTGACGGGGAGTTTTCGGTGCCAAAGCTGTAAGACATGTTACTGCTCTGTGAAGTGTCAGACAGAAGACTGCAAGGCGCAGAAAGGCGTACGAATACTTGTGCAAGTCCGTTGATCCAGAGCCCACAAAGTAAGCTGGGTCAACTCTGAGTGCCACTCACTGTCAGCTGTTACCAATGTTTTAATTCCAACAAAACCCAACCAATTTGTAATTGAGCTGGATTAGGATATAATGTCTCGCCCTTCTTTCTTTTAAATTCTGTAGAGAGAAACCAAAGGAAACTTCAGCTTCTCTAGTTACTGAAGACGAAGCCAGCCTCTTGGAGTTTGAGGTAACTGCAAATGATCTTTTAATGCAAGTAAAGGTTTCAAGTTCTACATATGCATAATTTGAAATAACACTTTTAAGAGAATAGTGATTTTTACCTCTTTTTATTGAAGCATGGTTATTTATCCAGTCCCCAGAGGATCTTTCTGAAGGACTTGCATATTTCTAAAGTCATTAAGGGAACAGATATCCAGGTATAACATACCCAGTTAACCTCAACTGTACAGACTGATTTAGTCGGTGTTATTAAATTCCAAAACGCAGTCTTTGTTTGTTGCTCTTTTATGTGTTTTCAGGCATCTGTTGTGGAGTTGTGCAGCCCTGGCAGGTTTTTCCTCCATCCTCAAAGCCCTGAGCTGCTGGACGCTCTGCTGAGCATCAGCACAGGGCTTCAGAAAACGTACAGCTGCCCCTCCGTGATGATGTATGTATCCTGTGTTGGGGAGGTTTGCGTGATTCAGTTTTCCTGTGATCTGGTGAGCAGAGGCCCATTTAGTCAGTTTCTCAAAAGACACAAGTTTTAGTGTGCACGTTAGCTCAGTTCTTGGCTCTTTCACTTGTTTGTCTATTATTTTGGGCAGAACTGGTACCGAGGTCTTGTGCAAACGTTGGATGCTGACCACAAGATGCCTAAAGTCCTTAACATTGATTTTGGCAATGAAGAGAGTGTCCCGGTGGACAGGATCAGACCCATGACATCTAATACCCAGCCATTTTGCTCATGTGTGAGTGTATTTTCACACCCGTAGTTTTCCAATGTAAAAGTGATGAATGTTAAGATGTGTTTTTTTGGTCTACCTTTAGGCAATGGAGTGCCGAATCGTTGGGGTGGTGCCAGTGGTTGGCAAATGGTCAGGAGAGTGCTGTACAGTGAACCCTCGTTTATCGCGGGGGTTACGTTCCAAATAGAGACCGTGATAGGTGAAATCCGTGAAGTAGTAACCTTTTTTTTTTTTACAATTATTATACAATGAAATACTCCATAATACATTGAAACCAAAGAACAAAACCTTTTTACAGGCCCAAGCATTTGTTTAACAAATAAAAGTACTGTATAAAATTTTTTTTTATAAATAACTACTGTACTGTAAAATAATAATTTGAATCATCAATACGAACTGAAGGCTTCAAATTGCTGAGATCGGCACCGCCCCACTGCGACCCGAGTCATTGGATTAGAACGGGAGGAAATGAAAAATGATTATGAAAACAAATACAAAGTACAGTAGGACAAATAGTGACTCGTGTATTTCACTGCTCTTCTGACTGAGCCGCTGCATCCTGACTCCGCTCTGCAGCGGTTCTTTCTTCTAAAGCCGGCGGTGCAGGTGTGGTTTTTCGAGAGAAGAACATAGTTATCGGTAGTTGTTGTCGCTCTTTTTTCTTCTGGGCAAAAAGATTCTTATAAACCGACATGCCACCATCGATTATTTTTAATTTGGCAAGCTGTTTTACGTACGTGTACATATTAAACCGCAACGTTATTGACAAACAGGTAGAGAAGAAGCGGAGAGACTGTTTAGCCAATCAGAATGCAGAACACAATGCACGATGCAAATCCGTGAAGCAGCGAGACCGTGAAAGGTGAACCGCGTTATAGCGAGGGGTCACTGTATTACAGTGAGACAGCTGCTGGTTGGCAAGACTGTGACTGTTAGGTTGTTGGAAACACTGGAGAACGGCCGCTGGGGTGACTCACAAGACATCCCCCGCTATGCTGCGGAGCAATTCTCAAACATCTGTTTTGGGGCTCCTCTCCAGGGGTGCAGCCTGTGGGGGAGAGGTGGTCTGACGGCTGCCTTTTGGCCCTGCGCCAAAGGGTATGGAACAGAATACTTCGCATTCAGATCCAGGGAGTGCATGAAGGCAAGGCCTTGGTGGCCATGATTGATGAGGCCAGTGATCCTCAGGCCAACGTAGCCGAGCTGCTGATCTTTGTCGGTTATGCCGTTATTACCAGCAGTGACCAGCAGGCTGCTGAGACAACTGATGCTGCAGAACCACAAAAGGGATCTGACATTTTTGTTGTTTGAACGGAGATGCATCGCATCTCAGATTCAGTCCCAGTTTTAGCTTCTGCAATTGCAACATACTTGTAATATATGTACAGCCATGTTTTAAAGTTGGAAAAGAAAACATTTTGAGAACATTTGAAAATAATTATCAGTTTGAATCAATGATTGTTCCTTTTTTGAGATAATAATGTCAAAGATTTTTTTTTTTCTACCTGTTCAGGTAGTTTGTTGAAATGTCACTTGAGTTTTTGTGGCTGTCATTTAATAAATGAACCATAATCACAGTTTACTTGTCGATGTGAGTTTTTATGCATCTGTCTCAGCCACTGCTTTCAGCTGAGAACTTTATAACTTCGCTTTCAAGCACAAAGTCTGATTGGCCAGAGAAGTATACCTCTATGTGACAGCCAGATAGTGGCACTATTAGCCAGTGTGTAGGAGAACCCTGAAGAGTTTTTTACATCAAAAATCCTACAGGTATTGTTTCTTCTGCCAGGATGGCCACCATTATATAATAGCAAATAGCTCCAGCTGTCTGTATTTTAGCTGTGTGTTGTGGGTCTTTATCCTGTCAGAAGACCCGTGACCTGTGACGAGAGAGCTTTCTAACACTCGGCAGCATGTTTCGCTGCAGAATGCTTTGATAGTCTTGAGATTTCATTCATGTGTCCTGCACAGATTCTAGGCACCCCGTGCCAGATGCAGCAAAGCAGCCATAAAATGAAACCAAGCTTCCTTCATGTTTCCCAGCACGTATGGTGTTATTTTCTTGAAAAGCTTCCTCACTGCCGATGCCAAAAAAGCTCCAGTCTTGTCTCATCTGTCCAGAGGACATTCTCCCTGTAGCATTGTGGCTTGCTACTTTAAGAGAGAATTTTCTGTCTGTGTGTTTGTCAGCCCATCAGCGGTCCATCAGTGGGGGAGCCCTGATGTGCCACGTTCCCTGGAGAGACCATGTACTGCAGCTCATCCTGCAGAATGTTTATGTTTATGAGTCCGAGTTAGATATTCATTGGTCATGATTGATCATTTTATGAGAAGCCAGATTACTACATTTGTGAATCTTATCAGTGAGCTGAATACACTTTGATTTATACGTCCTTGATCTGAGGTCTGATACCACTCACAAGAATTATTTTTCCTTTGATTGCACATAATTAGCTGTTTGCTCCCCAGGGTATGGAGAATGGTATCGGGTTGTGAAGACTTGGTAACAGTGAACTCATGGTTACAGCAAGAGAGACAACTTCTATAGGTGGGATTGCTGCTGGCCCTCAGTCTGAAACCAAGAACCTCATTAGGTGAGTGAGTCTAAAATACAACAACAGAAACAGAAGCATGACAATCATTGACACAATGCAAAATGAGTCTCAGGATGTCAATCTGATTAGTTTGTTTGTGAACTCTAGTCATTTTCATTTTATCAGGAAAATCCAGGCAGCAGGAGCACCACAGAGGGCACACAGGCCGGTGGAACTGCAGGCTCTGGGGTGAGTTTAGATGCTATAGTAAAATGGTATTATTAATTTAGATGGTTTGAGCTTTTGGTCTTGCTGTTGCTCTGTTAAAAATGCACTATTGAGCAGCATGAAACTAAATTGTACTGATGAATTATGTCGACAGAGCTGAACTTAACCCTTGAGCTACTGCTTAAATCGGTAATGATCTCCTTCAGGGGATTTACTTTGTTTACAGCATACACCAACTCATTGTTGTCTTATCTGCATGAAACATAATGAAATGGTTCAGGAGAGCAGAGGGAGGAAGACCTGTCGGAGCCAGAGGTCCTCAGTTGATGGCTAACAGTGGCTTATTGACTAGATTTATTACTCCGCCTGGAGATATAATATATGGGTGTGATGATGCTACACGTTTTGGAATCAATATTATACAGTGTTCTACCGTTGCAGAGGTTGTATTATAAAGAGCCAAAGTGACATTTTAGTTTCTGTCAAGAAAAATATACTGTATATGTGAACGTACAAATATTTAACGAATAAGGAATCTAATCCATTTTAGATTGGATTGGCGCACTTCTTTTTTCTTTTTTTTTAAAGTATGTGATACAAGTCCTGTTTGGTAAATTTCATCATACTGCTGCTGTATGTAGATCAGTCAATGATAAATACAAATCCACACACTTACATACAAGTGTTCATACAACAAAGTTTGGTGTTGAATCAAGATTACTTGCTTCTATATCTAAGGCTGCCTTTCTGTCTGCACTTTAGATGGTAAATACAGGGGGACATCGATTTTTTTTTTTTTTTTTAAACAGTCCAAATACATTCAGGTTTTGACAGTTGTGTCAGTGATACAGAGAGTTCTCACTCCTCACTGACAAGTACTTAAACCATTTCACTGCCAGCAACCGACAGACATATTTCTTTTGATCAAAGCCCTGCTAACATTCTCTGTGAAAACAGCACGGCCCAGCATCTTATCATGGCCACTGTGGCTGAAGAAGAACAAAGCAGCAGACCAGTACAAACCCTGACAGCTGGCAGCTGAAGTGGCCAGACATTGTGAAACGGTGTGCATTGAGAAAACAGGCTGTTTTATTGAAATAATGCATTATTGATCTGCAGATAAGACAAAATACTGTAGACAGCAAGCTTTGACGTAGATTTTTCACCCATTGCAGCATTAAAAAGAATCAAATGCAGGAGAAAGAATAAAAAGAGACGATGGTAGTATGTGGAGACAAAATTTAAGACTATGAAAACACATTTTGATTTTACTGTTGTGTATATCTGCATCTGATTAATAGCTGAAAATAAAGCATTCAAAGCAATTCATTTGGATGTGATTACTCAACTGATATTGTCAGAGAACACAGATCGCCAAAAGTGTCAGATGAAATCCTGATTTCAAGTTTCAAAAGCCGTAAATGAACTAGCTTCCTGTATTTATTTGTTGGGCACACCTTACATATGATTATCATCTTTCAACTTATTCTGATGGCATATATTTGCACTTGTGGAGACAATTCTGTCAAAATTAGTGCAGTGTATGAGTTACGATCAGTTTAATTTCTGATGTATTCATGGGTTAGAGCTGATGCTTTTTAGAATTGTCCAGTATAAATCTTCTGTCTGGTAACTGGTTTGGTTTCCCATTGTGTCATGACTGATACTACCATCTGATGGCGCTAAAGTGAAGACCTTTCAAGTCATGAAGTAGCTTTAATTCAAAACAACCTGGAAAGAAGACTGTGCTTAGAACTATGTTGGACCGGCTGAGTCTGAATTAATCAGCTTTCTGTGCTGAAAACAAAAACACAGCCAATTTAGACAAAAGGGAGGCACAGTGCAGATGGAGTGAACAAACACAACTCCACATGTTTCAATTTCTCCTCAGTGCCAGCTCTATTAAAATCATTAGGCATGGTTGCTTTCAGCAACCCTCCTCCCCCCTCCCATTCCACTGAAATGGAAAAAGGCTAGGCCATTTAAATATGCACTTTCTCAAAGGACTTAGTGGGAGGTAAATTACTAAACTTCTCTTTTCACAAAACTTTACACTAATGGAGTAGCTTGAATAGATTTGGGTTGTCCCTGACCAGCATTTCCATAGCCTGTTACATGGAAGATACACTGGCTGGTTAAATTACCCATCTTAATAGCTTGCCCCAATCAAAACCTTTCCTCACAGTTGATGTGATGGAACTGAAACAACTGGGCTGAGATAGTAAAATGACTTCATTTTTTGAGTGTGGCATTGATAAACACTATTTTCTTTGAGTTATTTTACTGCTATATTTTGTCAAAAGTAGTAGGCTAGATGGCCACACCCACTTTGTCTAGAAATATGATCACTCCATAGTATAATCCACATTCTTGCATGCTGATAATCTTATGGGATTCACATGCACTTAAGCAGTCATTATGGAGCACTCAGGGTACAGGGGTTACAAAGGGGAGAGCTGGAACTGGCACAACTCCAGGGATGTTAGGCTTGAGCTAGGCACAACCTCATTTTCATTCTAATAGTTTTGTAAATACATGCAGACATATTTAGGGTTTGCAGCTGCAGATTTGTGGATTATTGGCCTTGATAGAATTCTGCGCTCTCCGAGTGCCCTTTTTATTAAGCTTTAATTGTGTGGGTGGGTTTCAGAAAAGCTTTTCTTCCACTTCATGTCTTATTTCTTGCAATGTCGAAATTACTCCTAATGAAAGGCAGTAATGATGCTTCAGTTTCCATGGTCTGTCTTGGTTCAAGAAGTTTATGATGTTTGAGAACACTTGAAACAAGTGAAAGGGATTTTGTTTTTTGTTTTTTTTGCCTCTCTTGTCCACTTTATGTTGAAACATTTCGACCAAATTGTGTATTTTTCTAATAAAAAAAAAATGTGACTGTCTTGAGAGTAAATATGGAAAAACAATTCAAATGCACTTACAACATATTAATATTGGGTGATATCACATAGCCAAACCACTTCCTACAAATTTATGTCTCAAATCCTTTACAGCTGAAAACCTGTAGAAATAAAGTTTTAAACGTGGTTTTAATGAAAATACCCTTCAAGACAAATCACTTGCATCGGAAACACCTTCTCATGAAATCCTTATCTCTGTAATGATGTGCATTTTTGCAGTGTAATCCGAGAGTGAGCGGGCCACCAGTGAGAGGCTGTTGGATAAGGGTGATGCGCACTGAGAAGCTCACCAGAAGACCCGAAGCTGCTTCGCTCATTGGACTTACAGCGCATGAGGATGGAGAGAGTTTTTCCGTAATAGTCGAGCGATGGACTTCGCTGCTTTTTCCTCACATTGTGCGCTTGGTTTTTAAATTATAGACGGAAGAGGTTGTTCGCGCAATCCCCAAATTTACTGGCTATAAAAAACAAATTCCAGAAACAACTGACAGCTTCAACGAGATTGAGGTTTGCAAACTTTATGGATGCAGTAATGTCATTTTTGTATGTCGTTCATGCAGGATTGATTTCATTTGGTTTCTGTTGTTAAGATACGTAAAATCCGCTTGAAATGTCCGACTTCCACAACCGTAGCCAAACCAGCGCACGTCGCAGTGACTACGTGTGGCAGTATGAATATTATGACGACGAGGAGCCCGTGTCTTTTGAGGGGCTCAAGGCGCACAGATGTAAGTGAATCCATTACCGAGACCATTTCCCATCATTTCCACTGTGCTCCTACTTTGTGCAGTGTGTGCATGCCTTCCAGTGCACTTTTAATTAATAATGAGTCTTTATGCTTCAGCTCACGGGTGACATGCATGCTTATCAATAACATTATAGCAGTAATAATCAATGTACTGTCGTATCAAACTCTCAATTGTAATGGTCAAGTCACTTAAAGAGATGAATTGCCATAGCAAACAAGTCGACTGCTGTAACCCATTTATTTTAAACACTGAATGCTTGAACTGAGGAAATGAGGATTGTGCCCTCAGTGCGAGAGATCCTGAGAGAAATTAAACTCGTAGAAGAGAGGCAGCCAGATGAGTTTCGTCGTTACAACATTAATCTTCCCTCTCTGACCTTTCAGACTCCATCGTCATCGGTTTCTGGGTCGGACTCGCTGTGTTCGTCATTTTCATGTTCTTTGTTCTCACGCTGCTCACCAAAACAGGAGCGCCTCATCAAGAGTGAGTATTATGATTCGCTCCTGTTTCACTATCACTTTCACACCTGGCCCTGTAAAGGGGTCGTTTCAGCACCACAGAGAGCTCCAGCAATTCAGCTCGCACACGTCTCATCTCAGAGGTGAACTCGATGTGCAGAGACAGAGCTGTAGGAAAGTCTAGGGAGGATTTTTTTTTTATTTTATTCTGACAGTAGACTAAATTGAAGACATTGCAATTTGTGCAAACCATGGCTGGATGCCATTGTGTGACCTTTTTTTGGCCTATATTTGAGTTGGGGATGAGATACATATGGGCAAAGGCACATTACCACAGTGAAAACTAGCTTTAGACATTGGTGTGAAATCACCTCTATGAAATAAGACGGAGGTTAATCTGAGATGGAATGGGACGTTTATTGGCTGGCTTTATGTCACTGCTCCTCCACCCTCTTCTACTTTTAAAAAGGCTTCTGTGGTTATTTTGAGAACCATTCCCCAAATGCACACCAAATAGTAAAAAAATAAAAATAAATAAATCCTCAGACATTTCAAGAGCACAGAAATTACGATAATAGCCTCTCATATTTTCAAAGCCTTTTTCCCACTGCAGTCTCACTGGATGTTTCTTTGATTATTAACAGAAACGCAGACTCTGCTGAAAAGCGTCATCGACCAGGGAGCTGTCTGGTAGATATCGACGGCCACCAAGATGAAAACGACAAGGCCTTCTCTCGTCCGCTGCTTGCAGGGTCCCGTTCATATTTTAATTTCTACATCAACGAGGAGGATCAGGGTCAGGGGAAGCAAAAAACAGACGACAATACAGCCGGAAAGCACACCAGGCCCCGAGCCCAGCAGAGGACCTGCAACATCAGCTCATCTAGAATGGATGATATGGAGGAGGACATTGATGAAGCTGGAGCACACCTACCTCTCAATGGATTAATAGAGGAGAAGAAGACGGACAGAGAGTGTCCCTTCCTGTCTCACTTCAACATCCCTAACTTTGTGAACTTGGATCAGAGTTCCACACTCGGAGAGGATGATTTGCTGTATGAGCCGTCGGTCATCCTGGAGAGTCAGTCTCAAGCTCTCGATGCTCACTGTGACATCCACTAAGGCTGTTTCTAAAAGGCTTGGCTATAGTGGTATTGTGATATGATTTGCTTTCCATGCAGAGGGCCATTTATTAACTGACAGAGGGAAATATACTCACCTGCTACACACCTAACTTTTTTCTTTGAAGCTTCTGTGCCTGCATTATTTTTGTATCTTTTCAACAAGCATACATTCGGATCAACAAGTAAGAGAGCACAAAGCTTAGCCCGCAAGTCCTTAATTTTAAGTGCAACTTAAAGTCAGAAGATGACATCTCTTCTTGAAGACACAATTGTAATGTTAAGAAATGGTACCTGTTACTTTGAGTACTAAGGTCCTGAGTTGGATGCAGCTGTGCTGTATCTGGACCAGAAGACTCGCCACACAGGAACGAAGGAAAATGATGGAGGTCACCAGGGAGAGAGGCTTTATTGAATTAATTCAGCTGTTATTGCTGTTTTCTTGTTGAAATCCAGACATTCTGCCTTTTTCTCTCCAGCAGGACATAAATGCCAGTTGGTCCACTGACAAGATTAAAAGTTCTGAATTACATTGTTTTTACTTTGAAATGAAATGCTCTCTTTTAGAAAAGGTGAATTGTACGTTAACTGTGTAATTAGTAGCACAAAATCAAACATATCATTGTTTCTTAACAGAGGAAGTCACCTGAGATGACAATATCATAAAACACTTTAGTAGTCAGAGTTCTGCTACACTTACAAATGCTGGATGTTAAACGCCCAAATAAAGCCTGAATGTTTTTTGAAATCAGCTCAAGATTGGTGTGATGTAGCATTTCTTGACATGTTTTTCTTTAATTCTATCAAATAAGATCACAATCAGACATAGTTTCTTCAAACCCACAAAGATGTATTTTCTGATTCTGCAGTACCCCACAACTGAATAGGTTTTTACTAACCTTTAGGTCTTTTTATTCGGCAGCTTTGGCTTAGATGGTAGAGCAGTTTTCACACTAATAAGATCCCTAGGTCCTAATGTCTATATGCTGAGACCTTTGGGAAGACACTGAACCTTATGTTGCTCTTGATGGCAGGTGAGCACCTTGCATGGCAGCTCTGCCACTATTGATGTGTGAATGTGAGTGGGCGAATGAAAGAAGGCACACTGTAAAGCTATATAAATGCAGACCATTTCTTTCTTTTTTTTAATTTGATGTTTTGGTCAGTCTCACCACATTCACAAACCCACTGCAAAACTCCCACACCTTTTACTCCTGAAAAGACTAAGTTTCTTCAGGAGATGGTGGAGACCAAATCAGAGATTAAAGTGAAAGTTAAACTTGCATAAAACTCTAAAGGATATGTTGCATTTAGAAATGCCCTATCTACAAGTGACAAACTGTTACGTGGGCGATAGGAAAATGGACCCAAAAGCACAACACAGGACGGAGGTCAGCCAGATTTATTGTTGAAACGGGTTGTAATGTGGAAATTGTCCAAAAGTTGAGGGGAACAGAATGTCCAGTCAATCCTGGGCCTGGCCCGGGCTACTCGGTAGCATCTAAGCGAGTAGGTGCTGCTGAACAACAAAGAGTCAATGGCTTGCTTGGCAGGTGGAGATCCAGCAGGAAGTGGAGAACTCGGGGGAGCCACCGGAGGTAACTGCTGAGCAGCAACGGACTAGGCAGACAGGGACATACAGGGACCAGAGGTTCGCTGGTGAGGATCTGGAGGATCTGGAGTCCAGAGAGGTGAGTGCAGTAGCTCCAAGGCAGGAGTGGCAGGTTGCAGATAGGTGGAGAATTACCAGTCAGTGGACAAGAGAGGAGCCGAGGTGAGTGGATCGGGCAGAGGGCTATTCTTCTGGTAGAGTATTGTGGAAGACAGATAGAGACAGGGCAGGCCTGCAGGAAATCCTCCAAAAAACACAGGCAGGTTTGAGCAGGATGGCAGCCAGAACTGATGCTGCAGCAGACATAACGATCTGACAAAGTGGAGTGGAAGACTGGAAATAGATATACTGCTGAGGTGATTAGTGGGATGAGGATCAGCTGCGTCAGGAGCCAGAGTTGATGGGCAGCAGGTGGAACCTAACAAGCTGCAATAACCACCAGACACACCCACCAACACAGTGAAAACACAGGGAAGGACAGGGATCCTGACACAAACAAACAAACAAACAAATCAATGAATAGTGAAGGAAGTTTGTTGTTTCCTCATATTTGCTTCCACTGTGAAAAGAAAAACGATATCCTAATTGTCTTTGGTGGTTTCTTTCATGTTTGGGGAGATTTCACAGAAAAGCTGAGTCACAAAAAACAAATGCTGCATTCCTGCCTGTCTTTATTCTTGTAGAAAAATCATTTCTAGACAAAACAAATAAAAATTGTTTTGAGCAATATCAGATAATGATTATGAGAAGGAACATTGCTGGTCATGATGGTCACTTATCAGGAAATGCATGCGCTACATATATTTGTCTGATGGGAGGATGTGCTGACAATCCCCTGGAGTCTATCAGCATCAACGTGACACCAACACCTCCAAATAAGTCTTTTAGATTTTGACAAACGGCCCATTCATTTATTTCGGCATTGCCAGGGAAAATAATTTCTCACATGGGAGGCTGTGGCTCAGACAGCCTCCCATGTGTGCACACTAATCAGAAGGTTGATGGTTCAATCCCCAGCTCCTCTTGTCCACATGTCCAAGTGTCCTTGAGCAAGACACTGAACCCTAAGTTGTTCCCAATGGTGTACCGTCAGTGTGTGAATGTACTCCTGATGGCAGCACCCTGCATGGTGATCCGTCTCATGAGTGGGTGAATGGGAAAACCATGTTAAAGAGCTTTGAGACCGAAAGGTGATAAAACACTATATAAGTACAGAAGCAGTAATTCATTCTTCTCTGACCAATGAAATGCCATGGAAACTTTCAGAGCTGAGTGCAAGTCATTTTTTAGAAAACTCACATGGTATCAAAGAAACTGACAAATGTTCTGTCTTTCTGACTTTTTTCCCTCTCTATGTACAGCATAAATATCCCTGCATTCCTCAGGGATTAATAAAGTAATTACCTAACCTAATCATTCAAGCCCGTCACTGAGCTGACAGAAGTGGATTCAAAGGTTGTTAATGACTAAACGGTCACTTCAGCAGAACAACAGAGTTATTCTCAGAAGTGCGGTTCAGTACGACCTTTGACAACAGTCAAGGATAAAGAAAAACTCCTTGAGAGAGTTCAGAGATTGACCTTAACGACCCTCCCTGACTGCAAGCTCATGCAGGAAGAGGCCAGTTGAGCCTCAGCTGGTAGAAAGGGAGGGGTCGTAACACTTCTGACCGAGGGGGTGTTCAGTCAAACTGTGTCCACTGTGCAGTCCTTAACACAAGAAAGCTGGCAGGCATTTGCATTAAGAACAAGTGGAGAAAACTATGTATGCGTCTCCATTTGTTCTTGTTCAATTTGCATATACCTCCATGTCTGTAAGAACATGTCAGCTCTAGCTTCTACTATTTAATGTGGCTTCATATAGTTGTATTCTCGCTCAACTCCTGCGACTTGAACATATCACTTGTAGGATGTCTCAGCAGTTTATTTCTGAAGAACCTTTTTTCTACGAGGGAGGCTGGCCTTCATGGGTGTAGTGAACATCTGCAACCAGTTGGTGGAGCAATGGAATTAAATCAATTGCACACATTGGCTCCTGCTACCAAATACCCCAGGGCGGCCTCTCAAGGAATTGTGGTTGACAGTTGGTGAGTTGCAGTGACTGTGCAGCAGCAATGGAGGACGGACTGGGAGGGACAGGCAAGGCAGAGGACGACCAAACTTTTTGTTTACACAGAAAATTCTCTAGCATTTGGTGGGTTTTAGAAAAGAAACACTAGTTAAATGGTACTTTTATATTTGGTTGCAAGTAAACAAGACACACAACAGATTCCATGGCATCCACATCAATGATGCCATAATATGAGCAAGGGCAGTGTTATACAATAGCTGCAAGGCACTTTCAAGGATAGGTAGAAGAAATGCACTGCAAATAAATGTTTTCCTCAACAGCCTCCGGTCTAACTCATTTAAGTTTCTATGAGCTCTGATCTCGAATTAGCTATTTATTTTGAACTCAAATGCAAAGTATGACTCGGCAAAAAGAAGTCCAGAAACTGTTTTGGAGTCCACAAACTGTTTTGGAGTCCATGGGTGAGGAACTCAATCCTGATGAATGCTGTTTGTGTTGTCTGACATTAAGATATCTTCTTGTCGTCTGCGGTGGTAAAAGGTCTGACTCATCAGATGTGCAGTGGTAATACACTCTGATCACCACTGTCAGTGACTCATTGCATTTACCCATGTGCCCAAGGACCACAGTCTCTTTATCTCTCTCTCTCTTCAGCATATAGAACAGGGATTCAGACCATATTTAAGATTAAAAAAAATAAAAGTAAAGAAAAAAAACATCAGATTTGTTCATTAGTTATTTTCAGCTTCCTTTTATTTATCCAGAAACCACATATGTTTCTGATGTGTGTATTTATATGTTGTTCAAGTATTTCTTCAACTTGCCTATAAAGTTACAAAATATATGTAGTTAGGTTCACAAGTCTTTGGTAAATATACAGAGTATGTGATGCATCTATGTCTCATGTTTATCCAGTCACACGTCATGGTGTCACAGCCTTTTTTGCTGCACTTATACTAAAACTTATCCACCCTAAACAATTTGAACATTTGAGGTTGGGCAGCTATAAAGAGCAAACTCGTACATCACAGTTACAATAATCATATAAAATGATCAGAAACTGCAGATAAAAGCCTTCTGCAAAGTTACAGTAAAACATCAAATTGAATGACTCTCTATCCGAATATTGTCAGTCTTCCCCCAGAAACCTAACAATTAAAATATTCTTCTAAGCAAGGGGAATCTGGGTGGGAACAGAGACTGAGTAACTCCTTCTCTCCAGTCAGCAGCAGCAAAGCAGCTGTTTACACACCCTCCCCCCCTCCGACTGAGCAGCATGTCTGTAACTGTGTGAATTCACACAGCTGGGCAGCAATCCTTGACACAGTCACTTTATAAAACTGGATGCACCAATACCTAAAAAACCCTCTATCACTTCCTTTTACACTTATTATTTCGGACTAAATTGCTTGAATGCATGAGTCATTCACGAAGCATCAGTATTGTCTATAACAAGCTCTTGAGCTAATCCTGACAACCCAGGCCAATTATCAGGAGCCAGCAAAAGTGAAGAGACACTGAATGCTTCTTTTTCTTTCTAAGTGCTTTTTAAAAGCTTGCTAGTTTTGTTTTTATGTGCTATTTTGTTAATTAGCTCCAAACCAGTAAAACTGGTCTTCCACTCCCTGAGGTATGAATTGTGATAAGTGTCATCATTTTCTTATTTCTCCCCTGAAACACCAGCACAGCTGAGCAGGCCAATAAAGTTCAGCCACTGAATGAGATGAACCAAATCTAAAAAATCTCAATCTTAAAGCGAAAGACATGCCTGAACAAACTGACATGCAGATATAACCTTGCCAAATTGTTACGTTAGGTTCCAGTTTTATTTTGTTATTAGACAAAGAGCTGTCAAATACAAGGTGTAAATCTTTCATAGGGAGGAGTGAGACAGGTTTCAGCTTCTGTTCCTCATTAATAAGTCAGAGGAGAGAGGCAAACCGAGAGGAGGAATTTGTTTGTGAATGTGTTACATGCCATTGGTGAGTTTAGTCTGAACGCTGTTTGCTGTGTATACATAAACAGGTTTGAGTTGTATAAAAAATAGAAGAAAAACAGCCCTTTACATTGTTTTTAAATGTAGGGTCTGCAGTCAGACAAAAGTCATGAGATGAATAAGAGCACGAAATCCTCTGACCCAAAAACACCACTTGGTTGAGTATTGTGTTGGAGGTTAGGTTAGGTTGGGTTAGGTAGGTTAGGTTAGGTTAGGTTGGGTTAGGTTAGGTTGGGTTAGGTAGGTTAGGTTAGGTTGGGTTAGGTTAGGTTAGGAGGGGAGTCTGTGGACTATTCGGCCTCTTATTCAAGCTCCAAACCTCAGTGTGTGCCAGTTCTGTGGCTGTTTCCTGACATACCTGTAATGTTGCGCAACAAACCGCCATAGCTGAGTGTTGTGTCAGTGCTCCAGAGTCGGGGTGTGTTACCTGGCCCGGGCAGATTCCACCTGGATCTCTCTGAGAAAAAAAACACTTCCAATGCATTATTCACAATGACATACAGGCTAAGTGGCATGTGATATTTTCCTCATTTTAGACCGCACTAAATATTAATCAGGCAGCGAGGTGCCCTGTCCTGCCTGGGGGGTGGTGGGGGTGGGGGGCAGGTTACCTCCGAGAGGCGACGGCGCACTGAAAGGCTTCATTCTCAGGAGGGCTTTCTGCAGCTGGCTGCATTTGACCGGTTTATTCCCTTGACAGCCAAAGAAAGCTGTAATCATGGTAAGATCTCGCTGTCTGTCTGCGTTGACGTGCATGTAAAGAAATGAAGTCGGGCTCGTGGGCTTTTCGGTCGAAGGGCTGTTTGAGGACGAGGGATGTCTGAGCAACACTGGAGCTTCAGGACTGTTGGTTGAAGTTTTATGGAGAGACAGTCCGTGCAAAAACTACAGCTTCACCGGGACTGAGAGGATCGATTCAAGAATATCATGAATATAATGCAATGTTATTATTGTCACTGTTTTATTTGAGGCTGTTTGTAAACGCTTTGGGCTATATTCCCAAACACCGTGGGAAAAAGCTTAAGCGTTATGAAAATGACCAGTTATTAACAAAAAAAAGATTAACAAGGTCGTTAGCTGTAATTAGGTAGGTAATTTAAAAAAAAAAAAAAAAACCACAATATATGAAAGTCTATTATCATTTTCAAACCAATGATTATCAGGGCCACTCCCACATCTACAGGTAGGGAGGATTGTGTGCTATCAAATTAAAGTGACAAATATTGGCTTTAAATAGGCTAAATCATACCACGCCATATCATTTGATATGATTTGATTTTAGATACCTAATTTCAAATTTAAAAATCGAAACGATGAGAATTTACCCAAACAGAAGGAGTTTAAGGGTTAAAAAGTTCCTCGACTAAGCACCATGGAAAGCCTGACTGGAGTTGCCCGCCAGATGAAACAACGGCACGCACATTTCTAACTCCAAAAACTGAATTCAACGAGCTCTGAAAGCCCCAAAGTCGCTGCGTCACATCCCCTGGAAAACTTCGGTTGGGCACAGCCGCTTGCTGCATTCAATTGCTATAGAAAAAGTCGGAATTTTGAGGTGTACACACATCATTAGATCAGAAGGTGTTGCAGCAAATATAGAGGGGAGTAGCAGCCCCTCTATATTTTACTGAAGCAGAGTTCATGCATATAATTTCAAACTGACAATGTTGACACGTGTTTAATCGCTCTATGTGTGTTACACAATTGGTCTGTTTTAGTACTTCACTTTACTACTTTATTTTAGTGCTTTTAGTAGTTTACTTTTGAGAGTTTAGGAGGAACCTGAACTCTGCTTTGTTCATTACTGCACCCCACCCCCCTCCACACACCCACACACAAACAACAACAAATAAAAACACAAACAAAACTCTGAAACCTACCGGCCTTGTGATTAAAATTACACAAACAAACTTGCCCTCCAGCGGTCTACAACGTCTCTCATATTTGGCCATCTAGTGACACTGAAAGTCCCCACTCTAACAGAACACATTATCCAAATTACAAGGGTTCACAGATAATTGGACACATGGCAGCTGTGTATGTCGTTTTGTTCATTCATGTACAAAAGAACTCCGAGAGCTGACTTCGAGTTAAGATTTGACAATTAGATTAAGAAGGGTTATTTATGAGGGCTTTATCTCCCAAAACATCTTTCTGTACTGATGGAAATCTACTCAAATCAAAACTGAGACTTTTCACTTTTTCTGTTATTTTATTTCAAACTGAATTTGCTGAAGAAAAAAAAGATGTAACTGTTCAAATAATTACAGTGTAGACTGTGATCATGTTTAGTAAATTATAAGCAATTCCACTACATGTTAGCTAAATTGTCCTTCAAACAAGACTTACTCGTGTGAGCAGCTGCAGTGACTCACTTTCAAAATTTGGAAAATGGCATTATCTTTTGTGATAAATACCTTCTTTTAATTACAGTAACATTCCAAAAATGTGTAATGCAAGCCATAATATGGTCGTGTTCAAATCACAAATACGATGGCACTCAACAGAAAACACGGCAGCCATTCATCCCCAATTTAAATGTTTAACGGTTTAACACTGAGAACAGGTAATAAATCAAATGATTTTCCGTTGAGTGAAAAATTTGTAACAAGCTTAATGGATTGATTTGATTTGTGTGACTGGCTGGGAGTTATTGAGCCTTAGGGTTATTGAAATAGGTGCAGTATAAAGTTTTAAAATGCTGACAGCAGCCAAACTAAACCTTACATCCTAGGCCAACGAACATGTGTCGTCAAAATGAAACTGCTGTTGGGCCGCATGTGAGAAAATCAATTGTCGACTGGCCAAGCTTCCAAGTTTCACGCACTTGAGAAGTTTACGAGCAGCACGTGAAGGCATCCCTCCAGCACTGGGCTGTGCACGCTCCTCTGTCGGGGCAGAACTTTAATACCGAGCACATCTCCAACAGTCTGCCGCTCTCCTGCAGTTGTGGATGCTTAACTGGAGGCAAGGAGGACTAAACACACCATGTCCATCAGGTAGAGATGCATCTTAGTGAAGATCTTAAGCTGCACAAACTGATAAGTTTACGTTTTGGAGAAGAGAAAAGTTTTGTGTGATTAAGGGTGAGTTGATCTTGAAATCATTCTTAACGGTGTCTGTTCCTCTAAGTAAAGAGAGTTGTGTTTCTGCCACTTTGCTCATGCAGAGTATTTTCTTTATGATATTTTGCTGCTCTCACTGCTATTGTTTATCCTGGTGGAATGATTTTGTTTTTGTTTTATGCTCTTTAGGAGTTTTTGTTCTAAACCAAAATCATGTTCACATCCTACATAAAGAGTCTGAATGATATGGTATTTACTACGGTAAGCGTACAGGATATATAGCCCCTCTGCATGACGTTGCTATGCTGAGAGATGCATGGCTGTAGCCTACTAAATGTCTATGAACAAACAATCCTTGCTTATATTTTCTTTGGATCCCAAGCCTGCACCCCCTTGCTTTGTTCATAGATAATTTATATTATTTGCACTACCAAGTGTAACTATTGTAATTTGATCTAAAGTTTGCGCATATTCATTTGAAATATGCATGATTATTAATTGCAACTGCATGTGCTAGCAAATATTTATGAGTCATTTATCTGCTTTGGTTTAGGCTGATAGCCCCGAAGAGCAGCCGAGTACTGGAGTCTTGGGCCGTATTGGCAGTTGGTTCTCTCCGTGGACGGGAAAGGCTCCAAAGACTCCTACTGAAAGTGCCTCCCCAACTAGTGATCACTCATTTAAGTCAGCGGGAGAAGAGGAGAGTGAGGAGCTTGTGAGACACCAGGGAGAAGGACAAAAGTGGGAGGAGGAGAGTCCCAATCCACCGGGTCTCTTCAGAGACATTTTCCCTTGTGAAGAGGAGGACGCCACGCAGTCTGCCCACAGAGACATCTCTGTTGTGAGCAGCACTGAGACAGGAGGAGGAGATCCAAAGGAGGAGGAGCTTGTGGAGGGCAGGAACCAGAGAACAGGGCAGGGCAAGGAGAGGGAGGAGAGCAGCAACAGTGCTTCAGCTAGTGGGAATCCTGAGAAGAATGCCAGTCATCTGACACATCTGTCTCCCTCTTTGAAACAAGGAGTGGTATGGCACTCTGACCAGGCCCACGCCCAGCCTCAGGCCCAGAGACAAACACAGGCCCAGACAGGCAAGAAGCTCCATGTGTACCTGGAGGAGACCAGTGTGATTCATCGTGGCCAAGACACTTGTGCTGAACAGGAAGTTGTCCGTACCAAATTCACAGAAAGCCTAGAGGTCCTCCCGAAGTCAAAATCATCACCACGTTTTGATTTACCCCATAGCTCAAGTCCAACCAGTGGAGAGAACAAAAGGACAAATGTGAGGCCTTTGGTTGGGGCACAGGATTATTACAGTGCTCTAGTGGAAGTGTCACTGAAATCACACCAAGAATTAAGGTTAGAGCCTGAACCTGATAAAAAGCAAACAGAGGCCGACAGTATGGGGCGTAAAAACTCATCCCGTAGGAAACTCAGGAAGACCCCTCAAGGAGATGGAGGAAACAGCCCCCTGGAAAAAATACCTCCAAATACCCAACCTGTGTCGCAGGGATTCCCTCCATCAGAAACTTCGGTGAGCAGACCCCGGGGCAAAAGTCCAGAGACTCACATGAGAGAGGCATCTGCAGACTCCTCCTCCAAACACAACTCCACCTCACCGGCCTCACCTGAAGGAGGGGAAAGGAAGACTTCCTGCCCTGACACTGTCAAACAGTTGGACAACTTCCAGGGCTCAAAGTCAGTGATTGCAGCAAGTCAGGCACATGTGGTGGATGTGGGTGCAGACATGGACGACGATGACAGCCTTTACAAAGTAGAAAGGAAAACAGAGACACCGGAGTCCAAACGCAGGAGTGTTAAGCTTTCTTGGAGTGAGGTGAAGTTTTTCCCCAAAAATGTGCCTTTAAAACCTGAGCAAAACACACCTCAGGTTTCAAACCAGGATTGTACCGCAGCATTAGAGAACACCGAAGATGAAGAAAAGGAGACGCCCCAAACGGAGACGGATTCAAGGTAAGTTAAAGCTCCAGAGAGAAAGTGTTTGATATGTGAATGAGTAAAACAGTGATTCATCATATTTCCCTAAATTGTAGCATTTATAGCAGTCTACCAGTCCACATAGAAAGCCTTATTTGTTGGAGAGTTAGACTTAAATATTTATTTGAACTTGTGTGCCTCCATGAGCATACATTTAACCTACCTGTAGCTTTTGTGTAACATGACATTGCTGTCAAAACGGAATGTGTGTTCACTGTTACAGCTCGAGTAAACACAGGTGTATCTAAATTGAAACAATGGCCTGAGTCATGACACAAAGTTCAGCCCTGTGTGCCATGAATGGTCCTGTAAAGTAAGTCGGGTCAAAATCTGGGGTATAGATAAGACTTATCTTTGGGTCATAAATAAATTATCCAAAGATCAATCTGACATTTGTTCGTGGCAGACGTGCTGGTTAATACATTTATCACTGTTGACTTTAAAGTTGTTTTTATTTCACATGTTTACCTCTTGTTGTACACAGAGCACACGACCCAAAGAAAGCCGACGAGGAGCCTAATCCAGTTTTCGGCCAGATCGCAGACAGAATCAGCCTCTTTGAGCGGGAGCAGCCGATCTGGGCCCGCAAGCAGCCCTTCCAAACACCGAGGAGTGCTGATGCCTCCCCGAGCCGGAAACCCACCGGGAGGTTGAAAGCACCTCTTTTGTCAGATCAGAGGTCAAGATCAGCCGAACGTTATGACATGGCCAGGTCCAGCTCTGCCTCACCTGTCAGGGAGAAGCTGACGACGATCAAGGAGCGAGCAAGGAAGTTTACAGAGGCATCTCTGTCAGAGGTTCAACCAGCACTACCTCAAACGCTAGCCGTGACAGGAATGTCCCAGAAATCCACCTCGTCTGTGGCAGTGGATGCATCGAAGTCACTAGAACTGGACAGTCAGGGTAAACTGGATACTAAAGAGCAGATACAGACAAGAGCGATGTCAGAGATAACATTAAAACCTGACGGACAAGATACCTCTACTGAAGGGGTACAGAATTCCAATCCTAAGGTACAACTAGCAGACTCCAAAACAAAGGAAATAGTCGTCTCCAAAGCAGAAGATCAAGGTCGGAAATCTGACAGCTTTGAAACAGATCATCCCGCTGAGGGGCCAGCTGATTCTACAGAACAGACCAATAACGTTAGCCCGCAACCCAAAGGCCTCAGCAGAACATGCTCCCGCTCTAAAAGAAGGAAAGGCAGAGAACCAACAAGTCCCGTCAGCCCAAATAATCCAAACAAACCAGAGTGCTCTACAAGTAAGCCGAAGGTCAATGCTCTAAAACAAGAGCAGGTGGAGCCAGAGGAGGCTGTTTCTGCCTCCAAACAACTTCCAGAGAAAGACCAAGGAAATAGATCGGATAAACAGCCACTGAGTAATACCAAACAGAAAACATTTAAAAAGGAGTTGGAGCTATCACATACACAGAAGACACAGTTAGATGCGTCAATTAAAAAGAAGAATACTGACAAACTGGCAAACAGACAGGAGGAATTACCAAAACCATCTGTCAGCAAAGATGAACCTGATACTGCTGCTTGTAGCAGCGGAACAAAGAAGCCTATTGACAAGGATCCCGTTATTTTACCCCAAACGGAGGAAAAAGCGGAGAGAGACAGCCTTGTATTCAAACCAGAGAGAAGAAATGTCTCAGAGGACAGCAGAGAAACTTCAACCTCCTCCCCCTCACCTTCGGTTGTACGACCTGTCGAGAAGCCTCCTGCAGCGCAGCAGGAGTCACCTGCTGAACATCCCAAATTAGATAAAGAACAACTCCAATCAAAAAGCAAAGGGAAAGGAAGGAAGCCCGGAAAAAATGAAACACCGCAACCCCAAAACAAGGCGGCAGAACAAATAAATCAGGTTGAAACTAAAGATGTGGAGAAATTTGAAAAGGTGGGGAGTGAAAAAACAAATGAGATAGAGGGGAAAGAGAAAGAAAAGATACAGCAGCTCCTGCCTTCGGATAAAACTACTACAAAGGAAAAGGGTTCACAGAGCGCACAAGGTGTCTCAGGGAAAGAAGGAAGTGTTACAAGGGACAAGAAAAGAGAAAAAGCTGAAAGAAATAAGGAGACACAGCCGGTTAAAGACAAGACAAGACGACCAAATGCCGACCAACCAGAACCAGCCTCTCACTCGTCAGAAAAGACGAGTGGATCACCAAACCTTCCCGTTCAAGCACAACATGTCGGTCAGACGGTGACCACACGTCCAGAAAAGGTTGTTGTTAGTACCGTCACCCAGACTAATAAGACTGGGAGTGATAAAGACGCATGTAAGGTTGAAACTGCTACAAATGTGCCTCCACAGTCTACAGAAACTCCTAGAACAGAAACAGAGCCAATGGTGATTGCAGAGGAACCACAGGCTAACTCTGTATCTGTGGAAAAAACTGAGAATTCACTTGATGACTCATGTGCACATGGAGCTAATGATGCTGAGCTCTCCAGCTCAAAACCTATGACCACAACAGCTACAGCAGTTAAGGAACTGGCTGGAAAAGTCACGAATAATACTCCAGTTCAGGAAACTGTACAAACTGATGTGACAAACAAGGCCAAAGAAGAGCCATCTGATAAAGAGACTTCTCCTGTTTCTGTCTGTAAATCAGCAAGCACAGAGGGAGTGAGGCGGGATGACGGGGAAAAGAGTTCAACTGTCAAGTCAGAGTCACCAGAAGGGAAAATCGCAGGAGATGTAATGAAACAAGTTCCTAACCACCCACAGTCTGAGGAATCAAAAAATACAGAGTGTACCAGTAATAGCACCTCATTTAAGGATGCAGCCAAAATAACACAGAGCCCCTCCGATAGCGCTGCTTCTTGTTCTACAGTTAATGTGACAGAGAAGAAGTCACCCGAGAGAACATCCAATCTGCCAGTCAGTCAACTTTCCCCTGTTGCTTATGGTGATGTCGCCTCGAATTCGCGACTGAGCACGATCAAAAAGGAGCCAATCAACGACAAGCCAAGTCAAACTCCGAAAGCACCCACTTCCCCAGAGGCTAATAAGCAGATCTCAGACTCAGCGCAGCGTTCATCCATGAGGAGGCTCCATTTGCCACAGGGACTAAGCAAACAGCAGGACGCCCCCTCTAGCTGGCTGGATGTGGACTTCCCCAAACAGAAGTTTAAAGTCCATGAGACAAAATTGACTTCTTCTGGAAGTGAAAGCAATCTTCTGGACACTTCCGGTGAGCTGGATGATGTGGATTTTGTTGAGAAAATCAAGAAACTTTGTGCCCCATTCTCCCTCCCTCCACGTAAACACAACCACCTGCGGCCACCTCAGCCCCTCTTTGCGATGCCGGCCATCAGAGAGGACCGCTTCGAGAAGACCTTCGATCCCGAGGAGTTTACGTTTGGCTTGAGGAAGAAGACTAATTTCACCTTAGACACCGTCTCAAGCCTGTTATCCAAGAAGCAAAGCACAGAAGCCAAACCTGGCCTGAAGCCTGCCAGGGCTAGTTTGACAGACAGGAGCATGCTGCTCAGTACCCTGGACACTCACTCTCGCATCAGGGACAAGACCCCTGTCGATGATGAGGAGGATGTCAAGGAGGAGAAAGATGATCAAATGAAGGTGAAGTCTCGCTTGGAGGGGAGCTGTGTCCTCAGCAGTCTCACCTCCTCCATCTTCAGAGGGAAGAGGAATGAAGTTCAAACACAGGTGGAGAACAGCAGCTCGGGGAATGTGTCTCCTAGTGAAGCCCCCCAGCTCAGGCCTCCACCTTTATCCCAGCCACCCCCGCCCAGCCCGACTGCCACAGCTCCAATCAAAGACACACTGGCCAGGCAGAGTGAGGAAGAAGCCCAGGCCGTGGTCAGTGACTCACATCCTCCACTTCCTTCTTTTAACGACATCAAGCTGCCGGACTATTTAGAGAAGTACCTCCCACGAGACCAAGCAAAACCAGTGCAGAGCTTACAAGGACAAGAGCAAGTCAAACCAGAGGTTAGTTTTCCTGCATGTACCTTAAAATGATGTGAATGTCAGTGTAATTGTCCGAACACAGCGATTCCAGAGACAAAATACATCTAGTAAGCACTGGCAAGTTCAAGCAAAGCAAAGCTACTGATTAGCAACACAAAGAATATGAGTGTACCAACTGTCCACAGAAAATACAGAGCTCTGTTTTAACATGTAGCTTAACTTTGACATTTTAAAGAAGATTTAAATCATCAAAGTACATTTGATCAACCTTTTTTACACTGATCGTTTTCTATTTATGCATCAGTTTACTGGAAAAATGGCAACTGTGGTCGCTGGAAGTGAAGCCGACGTGGCTGTGAAACCGGCTCCAGTGCTTCCTGATGCTGTGGCTCCATGTTTTCCAGAGATCCCTCCAACCACACACCCTCCACTCCCTCAGTTTAAACAGCCTCCGCCTCTGCCACAGGGGACACATAGAAATAATGTAAGTGTGCTGTATACATTATGCACATACTATCAAGGCATGCATAATTCTTTAGTATCACAAATTAAAGCTGTACATCGCTTAGAAGTACATGAATATCAGCAAACATGGCTGCTCCCTGTTCAGGCAATTAAGCTGGAGAGTAGTTATAACCTTAATCTGCCATAGAGCTACACCTCATACATTTCAATGGGACATTTTGAATTTTTGGTTACAATCAGTAGGCAAGCGTCCCTGTCCACACGAACTGTGCTTTTGTCTCAGTCGTATAATTTATGATGCGAAATGTCTGCTCTCCTTACATCTGAACATGCAAACATGTGAGCTTTGTTTGTGGTCAAACATACAGTTCGGTATGTTTGACCGCAAACAAACAAAGCTCACATGTTTGCATGTTCAGTTACAAATGCAAGCTGGTACAACAATTTAACTGCAATTTTACTGTCTAAATGTCACACAATAACCTGACATATTTACACTGATAATTTTGTTCAACCAACAGTTCAAAACCTAAACTTACTCTGCTTACTATCAAAGAAGACTAATGCAATTTATATTAACATTCGTGAAACTAGAGAAAGTGAAAAAGTTTAGCATTTTAAGCACTAAAATATATACTTAAATCACGAATCAATGATCAAAGTGTTACTGACTTGATGTTTCTAGTTGCTGTAGTTGACATTTTTCAGTTTCCTTTCACTGCTATTTGAAGATGCCAAACTTGCAAGTCCCCTCCGAGGGTTAAGAAACCCTGCCTGGGTTGCCTCTCAGTGTGGTGTTTGAAATCAGAATAGAGTATTCTCCACAGACCCGCTGTGTCCCTGGGAGCAAACTTGAAGGTCGGGATATTCGACAGGCACAGAGCTGCTGCACAAACAAATGCAGATCAGCCTCTTTTGCATTTTATTTGTGTTTTCTCTGGTCTACAGTGTTTGTCGAAATCTTAATTATGTGTTTTTACTTTCCAGACAAGAGCCGTTAAAGGATTTCACAAACGCCCTGGAAAGGTACAGTAGGCACATCTTTGCCCACACAGAATAAAAACAAGATGGAGAAAGGAATCTGGACAGATAACTTTGTTCTATGAAAACATCTGCTTTTCATATGGTGTTCTTGGGGGTAAACAAAGTATAACAAAAAAAAAAACAGTTGAGTGCAAATGCGCAGCTGGATGCGATTACAATCGTGGAATTCAGTGCTGCCAACAAAGTGCAAAACTCGTATTTCTTCATTATTGTAGAACTTCATTAGTGGTTGTTGCAGCAAAGTCAGATACTCCCCTGGCACTCTGCATTTTCAGTCTCTTGCCCACACACCAGTTTTTCATTAATTCATTCTACCTCCTGCTTTATCTGTGCTTTGGATCCACTGTCACGACTGGCAATAACCCCTCAAAAAGATGCATAAAAAGATTTTTAATTTGTGAGATTTGACAGTTTCTCATGAGGGCTTTTACAATAAAAAAAATAAATAAAAAGTTGTATTGACTTCATAGTCACCAGAGCAGCCCCTTTTTG
This sequence comes from Brachyistius frenatus, assembly GCF_029030835.1. NCBI lineage: Eukaryota > Metazoa > Chordata > Actinopteri > Embiotocidae > Brachyistius > Brachyistius frenatus. The sequence goes on from NW_027210887.1 coordinate 238,442, forward strand.
CAGTGCTTTACTTCATTATTCTTAAATGCTGATATTCTGTTGAACTAAAAACTGAAAATGTAACTTTTCTATTAAAGTGCTGCATTACATCAACAGTACGCCCTGGTAGTTCAAGTAATTGTATGCCTCTTGTGCTTTTTGGTGGCAATAAACATCAATATTCTCTGACTGTAGCATGAAAGGCAGACAAAGTACAGGGTCATGCTATTAGGCTCTTCTCAGCAGTCATTGAATCCTGATTTAAAGTTATAGATTCAGCCAGTAATGTATTTTGCCATTATTTCTCTTCATTGTTAATGTGCAAACGTATTTTTTTTTTTACTCTGCCCTCATGTCTTTACACAGATGGTGTTGTTTGAAAAAGCTCAGTTCAGTGGCCAGGCATACGAGGTTTACAGGGATGTAGCAGATGCAACGTCTCTGCAGCTCTCACCTCTCATATCTGTGATGGTCGTTAGAGGATGGTAAGTAGCAGCATTCAACCAGAACTTTCAGATGATGGACAGAAAGTGTGTTGTGAAGAGTAGTTCTTCTAATTAGTGTATAGCTTGACCGTTAAGGCTCCTCACAGGACTAATTTAATGAAACGGTAGCCTAGAGAGCCCCTTGCTTTTTTTCACAGTTTTTCTTATGAAAGGTTTTGTGAAACAAGCAAAGTTTCTGTTTTACCTTCAGCGTTACCAAAACAAACTGTGTGTATCCTTGTTGCCTGGCAAAAGCTCAAACTAAACTGGGATCCACTTATAATTATAATAATAATAATAATAATAATAATAATAATAACTCTGTAGTGCTACCAAACCAGTGGTCAAAAACAACCTTCAACATTCAAGCTAGATCTCTTCCATCTTGCTCTCCCAAAAATAGCACAAGGCATAGTTACCTCATTTCTATATTTGAATAATCTTTAACCTTTGCAGCTACACAGAAGAAGTAAATAACTGTAATCAATGGCATTGTCTTCAGTTAAATAAAGATGACAGAAATTATGGTTTGGGAAAGAAAGAAAGTTATTGGACAGCTCGATTCCACTGCTATAAAGATGAAAACCTTAATTAAAAACTGATTCAGATCTGACCTTCAGCAGCCACATTAAGGCAGACTAAATTAGAAGTTTATCATCACGAATAGCGAGAGTTAAAGGTCCCATGACCAAATAAGATTTACAGGACCTCATTCATGCCCTCATTTCCAGCTGGTTGGACTATTGTAACAGTCTTTTGTCTTGCCTTCCCCAAAAAATACCTTTAAATTACTTCATCTCATTCACAGCACGGCTGTCCGACTTCTAAGAGGAGCCAGAAAAGAATAGAGCACATCAACTGAAATCTGTACTCTGGCTTCCAATTACCTAACAGATTTTAAAGTGCTGGTTTAGAAATTACTCAATAATCTTGGGCCAAAATACATTTTCGGATATCTTTGAAGAATATAAACCCAGGGATCTTAGATCATAGAAAATAGTTAACTGATAGCACATCGAGTCAGATTAAAACAGGGTGAAGCTGCGTGTTGCTTCTAAGCCACACAGATGGAACCAACCTCCTAATTATGTGATGTGCCCCCGACTTAGTCACCTTCAAATCTAAATGAACTAGAGCTACCGCCTCCGCCAGCCAGGCAAGAGAAAGTTTACATCCACGTCTGTCCACACTCACTTAATAAATGTAGCAAAGACTGTGAAGGAATGTTTGTATGTGTTCACATGCTTGGAAAATAAAGCTGAATCTAAAAACACAAAGTTGCTGTCTTGACAGTCAACAATACTTCAATCAGTTAGTATCAGCAAATCAGTATCTGACCAGTGGTGACTTCAGCCCTTTTCTCATATGAACTCCAGACAGTAGACACATAGGTTGTATTATCTGATTGAATATTGGTAGTAGCATAGATTCAGCAAGCACTAGACATTTCCAGAGGATAAACAGCACTGTTGTTATTAACAATGAATAACCTTGTTTATTCTCTGCTGTTAATTGTGTTTGGGGCACGTGGGCAGCCGACAACACATTGTGTGCTCAAGGATGCTTTGTGTTGTGTTTACACTTCTGCTTTGCGACAGATTAATCAGATTAGAAATAATGTGTTATTCAGTGAGTTGTAAAGGTGGTTTTAGAGCCAACCGAGCCGGCTGTTGTCTTAGAGGACAGATACAGAAGTGATATTGATCTTCTCGTTCAGAATGAAACCACAAAAGTGGATTTTCCAAAATGTCAAAGTATTTATATGAAACAATTTTTTTTTATCGCATACATTTACCTGATTCTTCATCTACTCATGAATTTCTGCCATCTGATCATACATGATTCTGTTTACGCTGCAGCTGGGTGCTCTACGAGAAGCCTGACTTTCAGGGACGCACCATCGCCGTGGAGGAGGGGAGCATTGAATTGGCAAATATGTGGGCAGAGCCACACAACAACACACCGATGCTCATCGGCTCTATTCGACTTGCTGTCTGGGTGAGTGCTCGGGGTCATTTTAATAGCTACATCATCTTTATCTCACTTTGGATGTGAAATGTGGCTAATAGGCTACATTGCTTTATTGATATTCACTCCGGGTTCCAGAACAGAAAAGAATAAGACTCAGCCAGTTAAGTTTCTCAGTTACATTGGGAGAAAATATCGAAGGACTGGTGTGGGCCACTGCTGATGAGTGCTGTGTGTGTTTCCCCCTGTCTGTAGGATTACAGCATCCCTCATATTGATCTGTTTACTGAACCGGAGGGCCTCGGGAGAGTAACACCTCACCATGATGATACAATAGAGACGGGCTCATTCGGCATCCCACAGAGTACTGCTTCCATCCGAGTGCACTCCGGGGTGTAAGTATGCTTTTTTGGGGAAAACGTGTTTTTTGTTTTGTTTTTTTAAACATATATTTAGGCACTAAAGAGTGAAGAACTTGTATCGTTGAGTTAATGACACAATCCCAGTTCTTAATTATTATTATTATATATTTTTTTTATGCTCCTGATTGGCAGAGTCATTAGAGATGTAGTAAAAAATGGAAATCTTGCCTGCTGTGATGAAAAAAATCTCTGAAATGTGAACTTTCTGGTTGTAAGATGCCAAGGACAAAAACCTTAAAGGTAGCTGTGGGGAAGAAAGTCTGATGTCATTCATTTCCTTCGGTCAGGGCACAAAATGTACGAAATGCGCCCTGTGCAGAGGCGGCCATTATGGGATGTTCGCTATGTTTAGCTTTGACAAATTGCTGAGAGATAATAATCGTTAAGAAGTTCCTCTGTGTTTAGCTTTATCTTTCATTTGACTCTCACTCATTTGCCACCTCAGGAATGTCCGTCCTGCTGTTGCATGTTTAGAAAAGAGGGAGAGAGGGAAGGAGGGAAGGAGGGAGGGAGGGCGGGAGGGAGGGAGGGAGGGAGGGTGTGAGGGTGTGAGGACACTTGGAAAGCCAAGCAGAGAGGTGGAGACTAGACAGCCAGAGAGAAACAGACAGAGGTGTGGAGAGAATTTGGCAAAGAGGAGAATGTTTTTCCACGTGAGAGCTGTGGGCATTGAGGACATTTTGTGCCCTGACCGAAGGAAATGAATGACATCAGACTTTCTTCTCCACGGCTATCTTTACAGTTTTTTCCCTTGACATTGTACAACCAGAAAGCTCACATTTCAGAGATTTTTTTTCATCATCTCTCAACATCAATAACAAAACTATTTGCTGTCAGATACCAGCTCATCTCTGCTCAGCAGATAATTACAACTAATTCTGCCTCAGCAGCTCCTGCTACGCTGTTTGCAAGTAGAGACAACTGTTCAGCTGATGCAGTGAAACACATTTATTGTAACATGCTCCTGGTCCTGTCCTGTGAACAGACTCGCTGGCTCCTGTTATTTTACAGCTTTTAACACGATAAGTTTGGCATCACTTCTTGGTATCGCTGTCTCTGCGGTGACCGATTGAGCTGGGGTTATTTTTCCTGCCAGAGGCTCACACATGGGGATTGGTATGAGGTGTTGTGTCGCGCTACATAATGGCTCAAAGTGCCAGCAGCGTTAGTGGCATTATTCCAACAAAAGGCTGCCCACGCTAAATATGAATTGTGGTGAAGAATTCTTTGAACCAAAGAATTCCATTCCAAAGATATTTCACTCTGAAACAAATAGCTTTTGTTCTCCGCTGTAATTGGATGATTCATGTCTGAGGTAGATATGGAATTAAAAATACAAATATTTTTGTAATTCCTTGATCTAGTAATACCTAATGTACTGTGAAAGAGGTTTTATTCTTGTCTACACTAAAAGAGACCGTGGCTGATTATTTCTATGCAGGAAGTAATTTTCAGTGAACGTGTTCTTTCTTTTTATAACTGCTGTTCAACTCCTGTTTTAAAGAGATAACAAACTGTTCATAGTTGTGACTCACAGTGATTGTAAAACCACCAAGAGGCATAGTTAGATATATGTGGAAGGACCTCTTGACATAATGATTAATTAACATGCAATGTGGGTGTTCCTCCTTCCTTCAGGTGGCTGGTGTTCAGTGACCCAGGGTTCCAAGGCATGATAGCTGTGCTGGAAACAGGAGAGTACCCTTTTCCTGAGGCCTGGGGCTTTCCGTCACCCTTCGTGGGCTCTCTGAGACCTCTTAAAATGGTGTGTGTGTTTCTGTGCAACATTAAATGTACACTGCTGTTCGTGTGATGAGTTCATTTGCTATTCTTAGCCGCTCTGCCAGTGTCGTTAAGTCATTCAAGCAATTACGTCCAGACACAAATATCTGTCAACTATTTGATGGACCACCATAAACTTTTGGACCAAAGCGCATGATATCTGGAGAATGAAGCTTAGTGGCTTTGGTGATTCTCTGACTTTTCTGCTATCATGACGTTTACATTTTTCTTTTTTCAAAAATGTTCTTTACACTTATGGGGCAGATTGCCATGAAACTTGGTACAGATAGTCAAGGACTCCAGTAAATATAATTCCAGTGACTTTGAAGATCCTCTGACTCTTTATATAGTGCAACTCAGCATTTTCTGGATGGACTAATTCAGTAAGGGTCATTCCTGGTTCCCATAAGGATGACTCATAGTGACTTTGGTGGTCCACTGCCTATTCCTCTCTTGTCACCATGATATTGGCATTTATGGTTTGTATGAAACGTGCAGACAGCCATTGGGTGGATTGGCATGATATTTGGTACACCCCTTCATAGTTTGGTTTATTACAGAAATCCAGCAAAAATGATGACATCCTCATCAGCCACAGCTGCACATTGTGTTTACTGCATGCCAACAAACTAAACTAATGTGGTTATCAGAATGAACATTTCTGGTTAAACATCAGCATTGGATTGTTGTCATTTTGAGGTGAGCAGGTTAGCATGCTACAGTTAGCGCTCTGTACAAAAGAGAGTCAATGTGAGAATCAAAAGTTATTAGACATCCATGGGAACAGAACTTCTTTTTTTTTTTACTCCACTAACTTATAATTTCTGAGAAAATAAAACTATTTGTGTAATTGCTGACAGTGTGGCTTTTTACAGTATATATTGATTTGAGTAGAAAATGGTTATTGATGATGATGTCTCTGTTCCAGGGTGGTTTCAAAGTGGAGAATCCCCATGAAGTCAAGGTATGCAGCTCTGTACACTCACAAGTTTTCAGTTTTATTTTTGCTCACTTGTGTATTATTAAGTTCAATTAATGAGAAAAATAAGCAATGTAATGTCAAATCTGTAAAGCGTTAAGTAATCCAATGATGAACTGTGGTAACTTAGCCATGTATGTAGGAAAAATATGTTTTATAAAAGGCCTATTGGCATTGTGACTTGCATTCTTTGGCCTATGTTTTTTTGAGCCAAAGAATGTCTAATGTCACCACCGTGTATTTGCAAGTGGAAAGCTCTGAATGTGAGTTTAAAAATGCCCCTTTTTATATTCATCATGTCATGTTCAACCAACACATGGTGAAAATCCCTGAAGTGGACACGTTCTTTATTCAGATAGTGCAGTCTAGACAGGCAGGAGATGTGGGGAAAGAGAACAGGGGACAGTGACGGTCCAGCCAGCTGGGAATTGACCTGCAGACTCACTGCTGAAGACATTTCCGCCCGTGTGTTTTGCCAAAAGAAGAGCACACGTTACTAATCTCATGCTCACAAATGGAGGTGTTTCACTTCATCATTTAAAGTTTAAGGGGAACACTGATATTATTAAAAAAATTGCAACATTTCTTTAACTGACCTTACATACCCGTTCATTATTAAAAAGAAAGACTCAATACATACTGTTAAACAACTATCTCGGTTCAGTTGTTAACAAAGAAGAAAGACAAACAAATTTAAAGTAGCACAAATGTCAGAGCTGATTTTAATATCAGTTTATCAACTGAGCCAATGTAAAAGATGACTTCAGGTATTCAAATCCCTGTCCTTCCTCTGTTACAGGCTGTGATATATGAGAAGCCTGGCTTTGACGGCTCCTGTTTGGAAATCGACAGTGATGTTTTCAGCTTTTCTGAAGGTGAAGGAGACATCACTACAGACGGAGAAAACCCTGACACAAAGAAACCGAAGTCTGTGGGTTCTTTAAAGATCACTGGAGGATTGTGAGTGTGCTTCTTTTGTGTAGTTCTTTTCCTTTGCTTGCACAGGATCAACTTCAGCGGTAATCTTGGCTCGGAGCAAAGTTTATTCAGGACTAACTTCGCTGCCAGATAGTAATTGTGAGGCTATGTAATCCAGTCCTACAAGTGCAGCTGTAACGGGCAAAATCGCTGCACTTTTTTCTTCTTCCAGCTGGGTCGGCTACAGCCAGCCCGGGTTTGAAGGTCAGCAGCACATCCTGGAGGAAGGAGAGTACCTGGACTGCAGTGAGTGGGGAGGCACAGAGCTTTTGTCTCTGCGACCAATACTTTCTGTGAGTACCACACACTTTGTATGATCAAAGCAGCATAGAGCATGCGCATCTGTGCTGCATAGTAACTGTAGACTGATGTTTAAATTATAGCCAGACCACCACGGGTTTGTGAAGGCTGGAATTTGTAGATTTTGTCCAAACAGGTTCTTTCTTGTCAAAGTGGAAAATCCATGTGAACTCACTCTTACCATGGGAGACCAGAACTTTCCACATAAACACAAACTATGCGCAGTGTGTCGGTTTAGCGAGCAGGGAGACCCAACCTATATATCACTCTGAGTGTTTATCGGAGAATTAGTTGAACAAACAAAGAAGTAAAAACTAGGTTTTCTTTTATGAAGCTGTGGTAAAGGAATACAATTTCCCAACATCAGCTGGTGGCTTTGCTGACTTTTTGATTCACAAAACAAACTAAAAAGTCTGCACACTGTTACTTATGCAATAAATTCGTTCTTATTGCACAGATGTATCTGGCAGAGCTCTTCCTCTGTGTGCTTTTTAGACATCAACCACATTCTGACGGCATCAATACAGAGATTTGGCATAACCACCCATAAGTTCACAATAGTAAAACAAAGACATAAACAGTCATTTAACAATCATAGTTCCCATGTGAATTTTGGGTGTTCAATATTTTAACTCAATATCAGCATTAAATATATTGAGTAAAATGACTTATTAATCAAACCTCAAAGAAATGGATGCTCAAGAGTTCACTTGTGGTACTTGTGACATTTTGTGTCTTTGGAAATCTTTTTTTTTTTGCAGAGCACAACACCGTAACGAGTAAGCACTTCACGCTTGGATGGTCATTTGTGACATGACTTAGTGTATCGCTCATCAGATGATTTTTATTCCTGCCACAGGATTTCATGTCTCCACACCTCAAAATGTTCAGCGACAGAGATTTTGGCAAGCTGGGGGTGAACATGGACCTCACAGTGCCTGTTATTAACATGGACGACACAGGCTATGGCATGAAGACGCAGTCTATTGATGTCATCGGTGGTGTGTAAGTGACATTTATTACACTTATCCCATTTATTACACTTATCCCTTTTACCTTTACTGTTTTGAGAGCAGCGCTGGAATAGAACAGGTAGGGGCCGTTTACAGCACAAGTTTTCTTCTGCTATTAGAAATAATCAGCTTTCATGGCTCTATAATACTTTAGCTATGTTTCTAATGAAGTCGGCTTGATTGCCTAGCGTTTCATTAGAACTTACGGTAAAGTGTTCCAAGAAAAGTATTTACCCTTCAGCCTGATAATTACTGCTCCTGTAAAGTATTGCGCGGTTCACTGACGTTCTTTGCTGCTCAGGTGCGTAACGATAAGGCCGACACACCCGTGCACACAGGTCGAGACAGATTATCTAGTTCTGTACTGTTTAGTCTGACACGCCTCACTTCCTGTCAGTGTAAATGTAACAGAGAGCATGCTGCGTTGCACTTTTTGGCAGTGTATGAATAAATGTGACATTCATGTAGACCTAGACGCCTGAACATTATAATATCGGATGATATTTTGTCTCCTCATCTGTATTATTACATGCTGTAGGAAAAGTGGAACACAGCAGTGCCTCTGTTACTTTGCAGTGTCTATTTATGGGTTTGCTGTGGTTGGATGAAAAAATGCAGTAGTAAACAAATCAGAAGCAAACAAGAATAATGAAAAGCAGAACATGTAATTCTAATCACTGCTACCTCAGGGAGTGACTAACAAAACGGTTAATAATGTGGAATGGAACATTACGTCCTTCCTTTTGAGGCAGGACTCACAATATTGAGAGGTTATTCTTGCTTTGCTGCTAGTCTGTCATTAGACTGCACAGCCTCACCCGTGCTGAGCTGCCGCCCGTCCGAGCCTCTGATTGGCTCAGGGTTTCGATTTTGTATTGCTGAGAAAGACTTGTTAATTGTCTTACACGTTAAGACACACACACACAAATGTCCACAAAAGTAACACACTCTTCAGCCACTCAAGACTTGCCACATTCTCCAAGTGAGTTTAACTGCTGAGACGCTGTCATGTGGGAGGCTATTATCCACTTGGATTCTGACCAAGAACTGTTGACATACGTGATAAATGAACACTGCTTTGTCTGAATTCTTGTGGTTTTCTTTGTATGCAAGTGCGGCTACATCACAAACTGTTTTTCTACCAATTAAAATGAAATGAAAAGGGGGAAAATGTAATTCTGAAAAGTCCTTGCAGAAATGAAAGGGTGATTATTCTCCTCCTCCTCCTCCTCTGTTTTTCCTTTCAGCTGGGCTGTTTTTGAAGAGCCGGGCTTCTGCGGTGAGTCTTACATCCTGGAGAAAGGCCTGTATGGAAGCCCAGAGGACTGGGGAGCACTGCAGCACAGAGTTGGCTCTACAATGCCCATCATGCTGGTAAGAGCAGTGACTCATAGAAAGTAAAAAAAAACAAAAAAACATGCTGTTTTGTTTTGGGTGGGAAAGTTACATGGCTATGAGACAGATGGTTTACATTCAATCACAACAGCCATTGTGTTGTCTTCGGTGATTTATCATTGTGCAATTTCAAACGTTTGCCGGATTTTCACTTCCCCTGGCAGTCCGAGTTTGGCACACCACGTGCTTTAATTGCATGTGACCAGTCACAACTTTCACACTTGTGACAAAATCAAAAGTTAAGATGGAGTCAGTGGATCTCTGGGGTGAGAGGCAAACCTCTAAACAGCAGATTATCTTTGGGAGCATGAGGCACAGTACAGGCAAAGCAAGAATAAATTGATCTGCCTGGTTGAAGAGCGGAAAATACTTGTCAAAATATAAAGCAAAAACATCTTAGATCACAAAGGTGACTCATCGCCAGATGGTGACAAACAGACATGTATTTCATGGAAAGTCTACTGTATTTTTGTTGCTACACTCACAGCTTTTACCACTGAAGCCACAATGAAATGCAGAAATTAACTGAGACTAATCATTACAGTTAATAATATGGCTTCAATTAGAAAGCAGAGATTGTTCCTCCTATGCACACTGCTGTGTAGATTGCATATACAATATATGAATAACATATTTTTAAATGACTGTCATTTGTGGTTTCATGCATGAAAATCAGTCTTATTAATCTTTTGTATGATTTCAGGATAATCTTGAGAACACAGCCAAGTTTAAGGTAGGCATTTAGAAAGGATGAAAAACAAAACCACCTCACGCATCTAATCTTCTGTGATATTGTCCATCTCATCTGATGAAGTGTGAGGAGCTGAGAGCGGAGGACTCGGTCTCATTGTCTTGCTGTGTGTGCCTCAGGTGCAGCTTTTCTCTGATCCAGGTTTTCAGGGCTCCGTCCTCCTTCTGGAGGACAGCACTGCTTCCCTACAGGACGGCTTCTCTGTGACTTCCTGCAAAGTTCTGGCTGGCAGGTGAGTAACACGGCACGCTACGGAGAAAATATCACGCTGTGGGTTTTTGTCAGTCCTGATACAAGTTAAATCATCGATATTCAAAACACTTTGCAACTCCTTTCCAAACGCAGATTTTAGGAGCAGACTTCCCAAGTTGATCTGCCACAATAGTAGCTGCATATTGTTCATAGTATAAAAATATCTGTGACTCAGAGTCTGCTACAGGCTGTCACTGCTCCACTTTCCAAAAAACATCCCATATGGCAGCAGCTTGTGATATACTACATGGCTTACATTTTTTATAATGCAGCATCCACATTGATTTAATACAGCCCTGTTCATAGGTGAGAACTCAGCAAGCAGATCATTCTCAAGCATGAATAAACTATCAGATACACACACATATTATAACACGCTGAGCTAGCATGTAATTTGATGTACATAGTCAAATTAGAAACCTACATCGTGCAGAAAGCTTTCAATGATGATTATATCTCTCATCAGTTTATAACAGGGGTCTGATTCTATGCTCTTTGTGTTTGTGTGTTTATGCAAATAACTTCCAGTTGGCTGGCATTTGAAGGCCAGGACTTCACTGGCAAGATGTATGCGTTAGAAGTGGGGAGCTACCCAGATCTGAGAGCAATGGGCTGCGTCAGCGCAAGCTCCTCCATCCTGTCGCTACAGACTGTCGGCTTTGTAAGTCCATTTCTTAATCCCTCTAACACCTTAACACCCATTCCCATTGTTAGCCCTATTAATTTGGAAATTCAGATTTGAAGGGTTTAATTCATTGTTAATGGACTGTTAAAGAGGTCGAGACACAATGTGTTTAAATGCTCCGCGACAATCCCTACTTTTATAGAACAGTGGATAAAATGACTGTAATGTGAGAACTCATTTTGAAGAAGCCCCACAGACTTATCCCCAGTCTCTGCAGCTCTCCTCAGCTCTGCAGGGCTAATTTTAGCGTCTTTTGCCAGGTGAAACATGGAGTGGATTTTTGTGGAACTTCTCAAAAGGTCTCTCTCCGGTCTATTGTGTCTCATTTGTACATCACTTTTGGACAAAAGCTTCTGCCAAAGGAATTAATGTAACAAATATAAATTTAGCTGCTCAAGGGCCAAATATTTTCCTTAGGACTAAGTAGATACCAAAAAATAAAGAGCAAAAAGGAGACTGACTATCAGACTTAGAAATTGGCTCTAAGTGCTCTGTAAATAGTAAACTGTTTGTTATATCGGCTTTAAAAGTGCTAATTATCTTTGTCATATACCAGCGTTCCTCTGCCCCCTATAACATGGTAACAACAACTGACAAGACCAAAACACTCATCAGTAAAAATCAAGGTCTTTTACTGAAAAACAAAATGTACTGGCGATGTCTCAGGGATACCGAAAGGGCAAGCCGGGATCAAACAACCAGGAAACAGACAAGAGCCAGAACACCAGGAATAAAGAGCGCTAAGTACAACAAACCAGCACAGAAGGGAGGAAACACACAAACACACACAAGGGCGGGAAGACAGTTGGACACAGGTACACAGAATCTGGGTGTGGCAGGCGATCACACCGGCGGAGAAACACCAGGGCAGGAAATCAAGACTTCTGAAACCAGAGGGAGAGTTGAGTAACCAAAATAAAACTAAATCAAATTAAGTACTGAAAAGGAGAAAAAAACGAGAACCCAACAACAGGAGGGGGTTGACACCCCAAGTAAAAAAATCAGTTGTTGTTGTGGACAGTTTTTGTTTTAATAAATCTCAATTTAATTTATTGATTCATTTTTTTTCTCATTAATGGAACTTTTCAAAGTACTAGAGGTCCGTAAAAGTTCTGCACGATGCCAGCAACCTTCGACGTTATCCAACCAAGTAGCTGCACTGATTTTAGACGAGGGAAATTAAATTAAGCAGTATCAAGACGGTTTGAATGATTTTTTTTTTTTTAATTCAGTTTAGATTGTAAGAGTAATTTCATACATATATTTCTACATCCATTGGTAATGAGAAGTCCTGTACATGTCCTCTTTATAAATACTAAAACCCAGTACTCAATGAGTCGCCGCAGCTGGCCCACAACGTGAGTGTCAATTTAGAGAACAACCCATCTTTTTCAGTTCATAGAAAGCAAAAATGCCGGGGGGCATAAAGGTGCGAGTGGTCTGTTTCAAGGGTAACTTCAAAATAAGCTCAATTTTAATTGCATGACCTGCAGCTTTCAGAATTTGCTAATGCACTTGTCCTTTCTCTCTCTCTCTCTCGGCAGGAGTTCTCATTGCCATCCATCACTCTTTTCGAGCGACACGGTCTGCGTGGGAAGAGGGTTGTTCTAACAGATGGATCGGTCAACCTTCAGCTGGCTGGAGGCTGCGGCCGCGTCCAGTCGGTGCTGGTGGAAGGAGGCATGTGAGTACATTACAGCTGCTGTGCGCTAACTCACTTTACAGGAATGTAAAGCAGCTATCCAGCCGTCACCGAGTTCTCCAAGCGGTATGTGTTCGACAGGTCTGAGCGTAGCAGACTCTGGGAGTGCTTCTACCCACTGTGCTGTTAAAACAACCGGGGAACACCTTGAACGGAATAATATTCTTTATTATTTCACACACTTTGTTCTTCAGTGGCCTGTTGTTTCCCAGAAGCTCCACATCTAAACCCCTGCTGGTTTGAACCTCTTTTGGATCCCTTCCAAACTCAAGTCATCGTCTGCCAAGTTGACATGTTGAATATTTTCTGAAGCTTTCGGGGAACAACTCCATACTCCTTTGTGTGTGAAGCCACACCTGCGTAGTGCACTGCTACTGTCACAGTAACTCCCAGACTGTTATTATAAAACAGTAAATTCTCAGCAGACAAAGCACGTTGCTTCAAATTAAAGATGAAGGATATTGAGATATTAGAAAAAGCGGGCATCAAGATTGTCTTTCTCTTGAAGTGGAAGTCTTCCTGTACTTTTGAACTATCAGTGCTTATCTCGACATTTACAAAAGAAAGCAGTATTCTATCAAGGCCTGGTAGTGTGACAAGGATACGAAGAAGGATTCCTGGAGGTATTTTGATGAATTACTGTGTTGGTGAAGCAGGTTGAGCCAGTGTGCTCTGGCATGATGCTTCATAGTTTCAGAAATATTGGATGCAAGGTCTTTATAATGCAGCGTGGCAGCGCTGACAGATAGATGAATGATGGAAACCTGCTGCTGATGTGCCAGATTCAGACTGTAAGTGTGAGCCTAAGCCGAGGAAATAAAGGGCTCACAGAGAGGCAGAGCTGTCGCCTGAGTGGCAAATTCCTGCTGCAGGAGAGACAGGCCACTCAGAGCAACATCTGGTGTCAAAGCAAAACTGGACAGTCAGTGAGCTCAGCACATTTTAGATGATTACAGGTGTTGCTTTTAAGACAGGACTCAAAAAACCAGCATCAGAGGCTCGGCACGTTGAGTTCATAACAGAGCAATTCAAATTTAGATTTCCAAAATTGTATTTGTTAATTTATTTCGGCTGTCTTCGTTATTTTGTAATTACAATCCAAATGTTACTTCCTTATCCACGCAAGAAAAAAGGGTGATGAAAGACAGAAGAATATCGGTTTGTTTTCTGTCAAACTTCTTGTCTAACTCTTAATTTCATGTCCATGAAGAAATAATACAAAAGATAAAGAGGAAACCCCCAAAAAGTGACAGATTCTATGTAGGAAACACAAATGCATCCAGTATTTATCTTGGGACTGACAGTTTTGACCTCGGCCCAGGCAAAGAAGCTGACGAGGAAGTGTTGTTGGTTTTATTGTAACTGTTGAACGTGTGAGACCTGATTGTGTTTTTGTCTTTTCTTTTCTGTCAGGTGGGTGCTATACGAGGGAATCAACTATCGGGGATCTCAGATTTTGCTGAAACCCGGCGAGGTGCCGGACTGGCGCAAGCTCAGCAGCTGGCAGAGAATAGGATCTCTCCGCCCTCTTCTACAGGTAGGCTAAAAACGGCTGCTCCACAGCGAGTACAACATGTTTTCATGAAGTCTGTGAAGGAGCAAATATTTACACTTCTAAATACTACATACCAGACCTATCTTTATCTATTCCAACAGTTAACAGCTGTCAGGTTGATTTCACTGAAATGACAAACCAAAAAGAAAACAACCAGGAATAATTTCCCTCACTGAAGTCGTGATGCTTGCTTTTTTTACTCTGCGGTTTTGTTTCCCGAGCAGAAGCAAGTGCACTTCCGTTTAAGGAACAGACAGACGAGGCTAATGATGTCAGTGACCGGTGACTTGGATGATGTCAAACTGCTGCGGATACAAGAAACTGAGGAGACAGATGGTTTGGAGCAGATTTGGTTCTACCAGAGTGGACATCTGCACTGCAAGGTACCACTCATTATAGTACGAGTCAATGTCAAAGGTCAGAGAGAGTTTGATCCTTAAACATTGCGATAAATAAGACAGGCCTTATTTAAAGCAGGAGTGTAGGAGGAGATCAACGGCTTTAGTTTGCCCACTCTGCTTTCTCTACTTCTCACTTTAAACAGGTAAATTCCATTCTATTTTTGAAGGACTTTATTAGTATAGACTCTAAAATTATAGGAAATATCACTATCCAATAGTAGACAAACTGTTTGAGTATGAAACACTGATCAATCTACCGTGGACATTTTGTTCATGAAGAAAACTGATATTTATGAATCTCTCTTCCTGCTTTCAGATGTTGGAGGAGTGCTGCTTGAGTCCCAGTGGCAGTGTCACAATGCCAGGAAGCCGCGTGGGTCTCACCCCGGAGCCAGACAACCAAATGCCCCTCTGGAGTATCGCCCCCGGGGGCTTCATCCGCTATACCCTCACCTCTGATCTGGTCTTGGAAATCAAAGGTCAGCATCCGTATCTGTCACCCCATGTAACTTACATAGTATTGATGAATCGTACACTGATCAGCCACAACACTAAAACCAATAACAGGTGAAGCACATGGTATAATACAACAGCCCCGCATTAGATCCTCCATTTATAATAATTGTAATGTACAGTCATTCATTCTGATTGACAGAGGAGTTGATTTAGATACATTTTGGAGGCCGCTGAGCTTTACTGGGTTATTCTGAGAGGTGTTCCTAATAGTTTGTGAACCCAATTCATTTAAATAGGAAGGACAAATTATTAGGAACACCTCTCCCCATAAATCACAGCCTGCAGAATTAATTTAAATAAATCAACACCTCTTTTAATCAGAGTGAACATGGAGGGAGGGTTTGTTGTATTCAACTTTATGCTTCACCTGTATGTGTTTCTAATGTTGTGACTGATCCGTGTAAAGCCTTCAGTTAGGAATACTAGCCTCATCTGGGATGAGTTTTCCACAGAGGATTCAAATGTCAGTTATATAATAAATACTCCAGTGCAAGTCAAATTTCCATGCATGTTCAGGTTTTACAGTTAAATCTTATCGCAGCAAGCACAAAGGCCTCGGGTCAAATGCTCAAATTATTATGAAATATTCTATGTTCCCATGCTCATTACAGAGGCATCAATTGTTCTGCACAAAACCACAGTATTCTACTTAGAATTCAGCTTGTATGCATGATTACTTTTGGTCAAACCCAGCCAGTGTTACCAGCAGAACAACAGTGTTGAAGAGTGTGTTGAGAGGGAGAAAAAGGAAAAACTGGGCATTCATAAAGAGAGACTTTGTTTGCATCACTGTCAATTAGTGACACCTTGTGGACTGAATAATGAAAGTGTACCAAACATCAAGAATCATTCACTGCATGACTGACTACTACTGCAGAGTATTCTGGATATTAGTTTATCATTATATTGTAAATTAAATTTATGTAGACCTTAAAATAAGGAACATGAAAAGGGTTTTAAATATAAGTGATCATATATGGCTGTGATGTTTCTTTTATAAAGTAAATCATATTTTGGAGCATGAATTCATCCCAGGTTCTGTAAACAAGACAACCACTTAAAAAAAACAGTAGTTCATTAACCACAATAACGATACATTAAACTTTGGTGTCTTTCAGGTGGCCATCACTACGACAAGAACCAAGTGATTCTGAACACACTCGATCCAAACAAATTACAACAAAGGTGGGACGTGGAGATTTTATGAAAATACAAGCTGCTGAACTGCATCACTAATATTATCGGAGGCGCAGTTCTATTAAAGACTCACTGACAAGGATGTGCTCAAGGATGCAGGTGCATCACTGCTGCTCAACCTTCTGCCGCAGGGGAACTATGTAATGTCCGATGAAGAGGTCAACTCGGAGAGAGATAAATAATTCCGTAAGAATGTATTACAACCCACCGAACATACGAACAATGGGTTCCATACTTGCAGTAATTAAGGGTTCTATTTTGTCTTTTCATTGAACCTTCATCAAACTGGTTTCTGCCTTATTTTAATTAACTTAATTCAGTGTTAGCACTTTTCCATCCCTTTTTATGTAATGTCATGTTATACAGGACATATCGCCTTACTTTCCAGCTGCATGCAATGAGGAAACAAAAAAAAAAAAGTACATCTTGTGTCTTTTATTTTTGTTTAACCAAAACTATACAACAGAACTTGTTTGTTTTCATAATTATTTTTGTCAATAAATTTCTCAAATACATTGTACATTAGACTGAGCTGCGCTTGGTGTACAACAATTTAGAAACAAAACTAAATGTTTCAGATAAGAAGTTTCTGTAGTTGTTGTTTCCCAAAGGCTGAACCTACTTTTCTGTTTAGAATACTCAGCTGTATGGCATCTACGTAATGATGGGTAAATGACATCAGAGGGCTCGTAGCAGTTGTGAAACGACTCAACATGGAGACGATGCAAATGTAAAAGAAGGAAAAAAAAAAAGTTACCTGTCTAGTTGAACTTGTTTCTGGAGGGTAAACATGTCGAAAGCCAAACATTTCCTGGTAGTTATGTTTGTAATAAACTAGCTTCATTGTGCGACTCCATGTTGAATCATTTGCGGCAATCGGCAGCTCACCAAAAGCCTGGTTACCATTACCTGCTGGGTGCTGACCTGAGTGGTATTTATTAGTCAGCAGTTTGTAATTATAGTAACTCCAGCAAAACATGAACGCAACAGAACTCGGGTACCTTGTGAATACTTCAAGACGGTACCCGAGGGTGTAAGATTTAACAACAACCCTCGGCACGCTCAGACCAGGACCTTTCTCTTTGGATAATCCAGTTTGCTGCAGTCAAGCGTGGCCTTGTAAAGGTGAGAAGGATCACAGGAGCAATTCTCTTGGCACTTGCATTAGTGTTGCCTGGCTGTTTCTTGCACTTCCTGCTCTGACTCTGCAGTCTCTGTGCAGCTGCTCTGCACCAACTCCTCGGCCTGCCCGTTATCCTCCTCAGCCACCCTGACGACGGTCTTCCCTCTGGCGTGGCCCTGCTCCAGCCTCTGAAAAGCCTGAGGCACCTGGGTAAAGGGAAACTGGGCCTCCACCACTGGCAGGATCTGTGATGAAGCAGCAGAAAAAATATCAGGAACGTGAGCTGAAAATCAAGAAGTGTGTCCGGAAACCATTTAAAGATCAGATTTAAACGCTAAGTTTAATCAGCAAGGGGTGAAATCGTTTTTGAAAATGAGTTTTGGTCTTTGTTTTAATGTCTGACATGGATGGGTGGAACTCGTTTTATTTGACAGGAGAATTAGTACTGACAGTTTGACATTTAACTCAATTAGATATATTTATGTGACAAATTATGGTGTCTAAATTATGCTGATGAGGTAAACACTCTTAACACATTAAGTGCTCCAAACCAGACAAAATAAACGACTGTTCTTTTTTCAACAGCACAGGACCCAGATCTGGAGGTTTCTTTCGCCACAGCGCGGCATTTCAAAAATATAGTGATTCATTGATTTAACCAATTCAAACTAGCAAATAGCGACGAGCTCCTAATGCTACATCATCTCTGCTTTCATCTCTGCAAATGTGAGAACGTGAGGGAGGGTTTCAGAATGTGATGAGGCTGGACAATCCTGCGCTAGTCCCACAACACAAGCAGCTTGTTCTTCTGGTCAGCACCTCTTGTCGTTAACAATGAATGGGGAGCGCGGTGGCGTCACTGGAAACCATCCACACTTCTGATGGGACATGCAGGGAGAGCGCGCGCGTGTGTGTGTGTGTGTGTGTGTGTGTGTGTGTGTGTGTGTGTGTGTGTGTGTGTGTGTGTGTGTGTGTGTGTGTGTGTGTGTGTTTTGTGACAGGCGGGGGGGCCGTGTGTGCTCGTAGCTTCCCGCCACGGGTCTGAGTGTGCCGCTCGCCGTAAGCCCCAGGACAAAAGGACAGAAGTCCCACACGCTTTTGCAAATGGCTGCTCAGCACTGTTTCAAAACCCATTCACCGTCTCTTGGCGCCTGACTCAATCGCCCAGCAGCAAACCGTGCACCCCAGCAACCAACCAACCAGCAGAGTGGGAATGCGACGCTCACTTCTGAACAAAGCCACAGGGGAGCCTTGAATACAGGCATGTATGGAATCCCTGCTATGTTCATATTCACTGCACTGTATGATCTCCATCCCTGCATGAATTTTACCCTTTGATGTGCAAATGAGAGAACTTCAATCTCCCCTATTCTGTCAGTATAAATGGCTCTGAAGGGGCATGTGTATGATGTGAATTATAAGTCAACACAGTACCTTCCCTGCATCCACCAGCTTGCTGACCTCATCCAGAGCGGGCCCATCTGGAGCATAAAATCCCCACCTGTAGAAGACTCCTCCTGATATTATATTCTGAGAGGCAAACAGAGTGAAGGCAGTAATTAGAGGTCGGGCAGGTCTGCACCTCCCGGCGCAAATACAACACACACAATGGTAATCTGGTGTACAATGATAAGCAAGTCAGCATACAAAGGTCTCCGGGGGTCTTTACATTTTCATAAATGTCAACCGTTTTAATAGAAAAACTGAAAACATAATGAGTCATGGGAAAAATCCAAATATGAAAAACACATTCAAAATGTTGCAATTGATCTGTTGTCACATTAACTAGTGAAGTTTACTATGTCTTCCAAACAACCAAATCTGACTTCTATAAAATATTATGAGACGGTAATTTTCTTGATCAGCTGTTAGAAACATTTGTTACCATCGACAGACTAAATTAAAAAAGAAAGATAAAGCTGTTGTTAGTCACGAATGATCTTTGAAGGCAACTACTGTTGCTAAATATGTCATATATCTAATGAAAATGTATATTTTGTTTTGCCCATTTTATTGTGTCACAAGCAAAACCTCCTAATGGACCTTTTTCATGGCAGACATTTTAACATGTCATACCAGGATCAGCAAAACTGTGATCAATAACACCAATCCTGGCTATACTCCATTTGGGGTTATAAGATTCAGGTTCCTCCTAGTCTAAACAGAGAAACCACTAATGGTAGTTGCATCTGTGCTTTTCCTGCCAAGTCAAAATGAGTACGAATCTATCACACAACTAGAAAAGAAGAAAGGAACGGTCATGTACTAATCTGGAAATACAGCACTCATTGATATTTAATAATAATCTTCAATTTTTAATGCGCTATCACTTTGCCACACCTCTTAAACTCTGGGAAAGCTACACCAACTTAAAAAAAAACAAAAAAACAACCAGACTGTTCCCCACCAAGAAGTTGAACACTAGAGGGCTCAGTTGCACCGTGATCCCTCAGATGGAAAAGACATGCTGGACAGAGCTGGACACTGAGGGTGTGACTGCTGCAGCTGAACCCCACCAAACCGACCGGCTGGCTGCCCCTCTGGACAAAAGGGCTCGGAGGCACAAACACCGGTATTTGCCAGTGGGGGTGGGGGTGAGGGGGATAGTCGGCCACAATCTGAACAAACACCAAATACTGCTGGTTCAGCAGCAAGCCCACACTCGCACACACACTGTCTCATCCACACACCCAGTTTCAACACAGCTGGCAGTTGTGCTGTCACCCCCCCAGCACAACTTAAACCACCCATCCTGCCCTCGTCTGTTCATCCACCAACCTCCTGACATGCACCCCCCTGACAGCACCTGGAGGGGCATGACGTACACACAATAACATGAGGCTTACACACATGCAGGGACTCTTAATGCTCAGATTCTCTCCCCACATGCACCCAGTCAGATTTATTACACCCTACTCAAGATCAAACATGAAAGGGGAAAACATGCTGTGAAGCCAAGTCAAGTTATTACATGATTTATGTCCTCCCTGTTTCACCTGAACATCGATTCATCTGAGTGGAAATAAAAGGTATCAGAAGTTTCTAGTGGTTGGAACAGTCAAGTATGGCATTCCAGTTTGGGAGCACCTGTAGCCCACACCCAGGCCAATGAGAAATACAGGGCTCAGTGCCTTTTGTGAAAGTAAACAACATGGGACAAAGGGTTGCACTTGTGTGGTTTGTTTATGTTGGAACATAAACAGCATTATAATCTTTCAGATTAGCTTTGTTAGATTCCAAACTGAAATAGAAAGTTTGTTTTACTCGTGTTTACCTGAATGGCCTTGTTGTGCAGGGTGAAGCCAGAATGAACCGTCCCATCCAACAGGCCCATGGAGTCGGTGTTGGAGAGTAAAGGTGTGACCAGTGTGACGTACTTTGCCCCAGACCAGGGCTTCAGCAGGCCCATCGCCCACTGCTCTGTATCCCCACCAACACCGTCCAAAACAACATCAAACCTGGTGGTGCAAAGACACAGTGTCAAACTTAAAGAATTCCTGCTGGACACAGGATTAAAAAAATAAATAAATCAAATGATCTTATGTCAGTATGGTTTGTGTTGGTAGAGCCTTATTTGAAAGCTATAATAAGTGTCTTTAATTGTTATGCCTTCAAGTTTAAGATGAGGTTTACCAATTTGGTTCTGGTGGCAGAAAAACAAGTGAACCAGCATCCACTCAGACCTTAAGCCCTGGTTTCCATGGAAACTAGAAAGTGAGTCAGTGAGCAGGTGTGCCATGCTGACAGGAAGATGTTGACTGAATTTGGGGTGTTAAAGGGGGGAAAGCACACAGAATATTTAGCAGTCCTAGATGATTCCATTTCATTAGCACCTTCATTGGACTGGCACTGACTTTAATGATACTTCATTAGACTCTGGGGTTGCGGCTACAAAGAACATTTTGCTCCAATCTCTTTCTTTAAAAAAAAGAAATAGTACAATGAAATCACTTCAGACATGATGTACCGCACAATTTCTGAGTCTGGTTATCTGTGAATTTACAACTCTTACTTCTCCATCATTTGCAGTTGTTCAGCCGCATCTCCTGCTGTGTAGTCCACCACCTCGTCTGCCCCCAGCCCTCGAACAAGGCCTTCGGCGTTCTGAGAGCAGGTAACAGTAACGTGGGCACCCCAAGCCTTCAATAGCTGGCAGAACACAGAGGAAGAAAACAGGAATACACAAACAGCAAGAGGCCTTACATTCGTGAAGGGATTTGAAAGAGTCAAACACACACGACGGCAGGAATACGCTCACCTGAATGGAGAATGTTCCAACACCTCCTGATCCTCCAGTGATCAAAACTCTAGGAGGAGAAACCCCAGCAACCACAGGGTCATTCAATTACTGCGTGACTCATTTAAGCGAAGCTATAAAAAGAAGTGGAAGCCTTGGGGTGGGGGGGGGGGGGGGTAAAGGGATTTGCAGGTTTGGAGGCTATTACGTTAGCGGAGGAGTGGAAGTTCAAATAGGTTACACATCAGGTTACGGTTTTTTTACAGTCTGCGGGTTAAAAGCATGATTTTAAAACCCTTCTGATGCCAATTAGAATGAAATAGGGAACCAGTTTGACTACTGAAATGAATGAATTAAAAAAGGTCTCATGAATGTAAAGGTCTGCATGACTGGACTGATTTCTCAACAGGAAAAGAGCCCATTAAAAAATCCAACACCCAAAGAATCAATTCAAGGATTACACTTTATAACAGTATTCAGGGCCTTACACCTCTCACTCTTTCCCCGATACTCTGATTCCCATCTCTCATGTTGTGCGCATAAATGGCAAGAGGGTGAAAGACGTTCAATACAAGGTTATCCAGGATCGGCCTGATGCTTGCCTTTTATTTGAAGAGCTGTCTCTGCAGAGACCACCTGCATTGACAAGTGCAGACAGAGCCGTGCTGGCCACATAGGGGATGGACGCTGCCTCTATGTGACTCAATAATTTGGGTTTATGGGAGACCTGCAAAAACACACAGACAATGCAACCAGTTAGGAATATAAAAAACACGTAAACAATATTTGAAAATTGAGAATTTAAAAGCTGAGTCTAATCACCTTGGCTGCTGCGAAGGCAGCTAAAGCGAGAGCTGCTGAGTAAATGAAGTACAAGGCAGCCAGAACACAGGGCAATTTGTGTGTCCTTGTAATTGCTGCCACAGTGGGAACTGCTACCGAACAAACTTAATCCTAATTACTTCTTACACCGCAGCATTACATAACAGGGGGCCCCTCTCCCAAACTTTTGTTCAATATGTAATTTTTCGTTAAAATAAGAGTTCTCGGTCAACTTTGAAAAAAAATTTGAAAACACACTGACAGTAAAAGTCAAATGACTTTAAAGGCAGTCATAGTGTAGACAATCATTTAATTATACACAGTGAAATTCCTATTTAAAAACAATTCTTCGATCGTACTACCGTACAGACTCTACAGCTCACCTCATATTCTGTTAGAGTCACAAATTGTGCCAGACTGCCTTGTTTCCACGGAGGAACAGCGGCCCACACCTGGAAGACAAATATGACATTTAACACGCTGAGCGCAGCACAAATTAACCGGCTACTCGTAGTCTCTGACTCTGGTTAATCTGCTATTAAGGTCTGAGACATTTGAAGATCTTTGCTGGAACACCATTACAAGAATAGTGCATGTGGGTTGTTTTTGTTTTTTTCTACTGGTGTATTGTTCTATTATTTAATCACATTCATTTCAAGGTGAATTTTTCATAATTACATTTCTGTCTGCAGGAAGACAGTAATGTGGATATGTGGGAGACAACACAGAGGTCTCCGAATACATTTGAGTCACACACATTTGATGATTAAGCAGAAATAACTTTCTTCAAAGAAAATGTTTTGACTGTGGAGGTGTGTGTGTTTGGGGTAATAAACAGTGTGCCAATAAGAATTACATTTATGTAAAACCAGCAATTCTGTCATCAGAAGTATCAACTTGGGGGAGTTGGGAACGCTTGTGTCAGATCATTGTGGGTAGTGTTGCAAATTTGGGCAATATTGGAGTTTTATGAGTTTTACATCAATATTTACATGTTCTCAATTGATTTTATGGATGATCCACATCTCACCTGTATATTACAAGATCCATTCAATGGTCACTTTGTTAGGTACGCCTATACAATTTAATGCAATCCACTGTACCAGAAGTACCACAAATATTCTTTCCCCCTCATGTTCCTGTGGTGCTAAAACATTAAAACATGTGTCAATAAAATGCATACCAGTTCAACACCACTGTAAAGAAATACAAGATTTAGAATTTAGACATATTATGAATTGTTATCAGCTGAAGCCTCAAAGACATATTTAAATGCAATGATTTGTTTTCTTTTCTACATTATGAATGTAAATAACAGTGTTGGTCTCAGGGAAGCAAGACTGTCATCAAATATTTTAGATCACTTCACAAACAAGCCCTGAAGTCCTGGACAGGAAATCATGTCAATATTGTCATTGTGAAATATTTTTGAAATATAAAATGTAAAGCTTTGGCAAATTAATTTAGAATTCAGATGTTTGCCCAAGATGATAAATAATGCTGCTCCTCCACTGTTG